>NW_028241700.1:0-83329 GCF_964263255.1 Lissotriton vulgaris | reverse complement strand
TAGGTTTGGACAGAGGTGCTTACCTTCCAGAACTTTCCACCGCCACTGAAAAACCCCTGTACAAGGGAGAGACACTTGAGAACTCACTGGACCTGGGAGCACCAACAGTTTAGAGAGGCCAAGCTTGAAGAAGAAGAAGCCTCCTGATACCTCTGCAAGGACTGACTGAAGGACTTTGACTCCAACTGCCACCCAGGGACTGGGGGATGTTTCTCCAGGGACAGTGGTGCTGGCCCATTTATACCTTCTGAATGACAATAGAGGGATGGATTTGCCTGGTGATACCCTAATCCTGCTGCTCCAGGAAAAGCAGGGGCACAACCAATGAGTAAAAGAGTGTTCTACCAGGCAAGAGGCAGCCTCCACCAGAGCTTCCCATAGGTCCTCCGTTATCTACCCCTAAAATCCCATCATAATTATGACCCAGGGTTTATAACTCCTCTGTTGCCATGATTTCCCATCATAACAAGCTAGGATCCATAATGAAGGTGACAAACCAAATAGATTACTTGCTAGACTTACTAAACCTGTATTATTCAATAGATTACTCTTAGCTGTTAGTTAATCAACCAGGGAAATAGTGAGTATCCAAGTCCAAATAAACACTTCCTTTTATGACTACTAAAGTACACTATATGGGGATAACAATTTACTCTCCATAACTGCTTTGGAAACGTTTTTGATAACATCTCAATTTTCCTAAACTTGCAGCGTGTGGTAAATATTTTACAGTATACGAGTTTGCCAGATAATTTCGGAAAATTAAAGAAAATAGCTCAATCAAATGAGAAGCAGAGTCCGTGGTGTCTGAGTCATAAGGGCTTTAATCATAAATGATGACTAAATGACTCGAGTCAATGGAGATCTAATCCATCAATACAAGGGTTCGGGTATGCAATGATGGCAGGAAAAGATGTCAACGATTTATTCACAGTACATGACATATATAGTAGAATGACACAATAGCATTGAATACAGTAGGCGTGACAAGTGAAATGTATATGATAAGAACACATGTGCGTAGCAAAAAGGCGTGAACAGGGGTGTGCACAGAGGCGTACACTAGAAACGTCACAGAAAAGTGTCACAAGTGGGTGGATGCTTAGAGAATTCTTGCAGAGTCAGCTGAAACCTATGGCCTGGATGCGCGCGCAGCTAATATGACGTGTGATTGACGTGCAACGGGAGGAAGCTAAAGGTCTGACTTTTAACACTAGTAGAAGAGACAGAAGTCTGGCATGTCAGATCGACCTGTCCCTATAACATATCTGATATCTAGTATTTGGAGGATGTTTAATCTAGAGGACAAGGTCTCTTGGGCAGAGGCTACTCTATACTGAATGTTAGTGCGTGCATAGGTGTCTGCGTGTCTACGTGCGGGGCCATGGGCCCACTCTGGTAACGGGAACTGTAAATTACTTGCACGGAGACAGGGAGACTTGCTCTTTGCTCTGCAGCCGGGGATATGTTTACCTAAATCACTAGACAGGAATGTGTTTTCGAGGAGCTGAGCTGGCTACGCTGATAGCTTGAAGGTAAAATACTGTTTTTGGCAGACAGACCAGGCCGAGCCGGGCACCGCTCGCTTGGCAGGAAGTAAGGCAGAGGTCAGGGATACGTCTCCATGCTGCAGCTTTCAGAGACAGAGGCAGAAGTGGCTTGAAGACAGAAATCAGGGCCTAGCTCGGCAGAGCCAGGAAAAAACGTGAAAGTGCACCATATAAAGACGGTGGCACGGTATACTTAGGAACTGAATTATCAATCCATTCATGATGGATCTGATAGAGGACATGTTAACGTTGGACGCAAATGTGTTTGCGTCTTCAGATTCGGTCGTGGAGGGCAATTACATGTACTTGAAACTCGTACATGGAGCTGTTGGGGTACACGTTAGGGGACACAATTGACCATAAAAATTTCAATTACCTCATTCCCTCCTTGTCCCCTACGGACCCTTCATGATATGTCGATGTTCATGAGACCATCAATCTGTTCATATAACATCATTTGCTCTTCTTTCTTTCTTCTGGAATGGGAACGTGAACTTGAATGGGGAGCACAAGCTGTGGCGCACAAGCCGCAAATCGATGGCCCACATTGCAAACATAGACAACAACTGAAGACTATGGCCAATATGATTCCTAGGAATGACAGTAGTTTCCATCCCCAGGCTGTGATTACACTCCAGAGCCAACCGGACCAAGTCCATGAGCCTGGATTCTGATGTATCAGATGGGCAATTTCGTGAAGTCGGGTAATGGCCTTATAGACTGATGGCGCATTATTTGGAATAAATACGCAGCAACTGGATCCGATGACTCTACAAGCCCCGCCCCTATCGGCCAGGATGACGTCAAGGACAAGGCGGTTCTGAAGAACAACAAGTCTCATAGCAGCCTGCTCCTCTGTTAAGTTGCCCAAAGCTGAAGTAGTCTCGTTAACTACTGCTTCTAACGTTCTAGTTAATTTGCGTATCAATTTACTATTCTGGACAGGTCCTACAAAGAAAAAGAATCCTTTATTGAAATCTGTATATTGTTCCCATGTAGTTTCAGTCTGATCAACTATTGGGATGTCTCTCCTGTGTCTAACAATATTAAGGCGGGAATTCCTGTGATAGTCAGATGGGGCTAGAAATACTGGTGGTAATAAGAATGCAATGAAACAGGTACCATCCCAGTCTGGAGGTAAACGGACATAGGCTGTCTGACCACATATAAAATAGGAATGTCGGGAAGCTTTGAAAGTAGACTTGCCTTGATCACTAAATTCGACCACAGTAGTACAGTCACTGTGACCTAGATGTACTGAACCATTCTTTCTGACACATAACACACCTTTCACTGGTAGAACTGATATGGATGGCAAATCTGGACTGGTTTCTGACTGAACATTTAGAATCATGAGGTTAAGTGTAAAATTGCCTAATCCATACACTTCATTTTCTAGATCGGTCCCTGTCATTTATGGAAGACCCTCCTTATCTGGGAAACATGCCTTGTTCATGACTGTGTTCAGATTTCCCCATATCCAATCGCTTTGGGAAATACTAGACTCGGTGTTTATAGAAGATATTAAACTAAACCAGGCACCACAGGAACCATTATGTGTAAACGGGTAAGGAAAGAGGGGCAGAGCTCCCTTGTAGTTCTGATAGGGAGGGAGTCGGCCACATATCCAACAATTAGTAGCATTGTTGATCTGGTGAGAATGGTGTAACATACGAATGAATGTATTGTTGCGCAGCGCAAGTCGATAAGACAATTCGTGTGGGGGAAGAGCACTAAACGTGGGCTCGACAGTGTTATTAGAAAAATGTGCAAGAGGAAAATACATATATAGCATCCAACTCAAAACAATAATCGTAAGACTCAGAAAAAACATAATAAGTAGTGTGCAGACGCATCTGCTCCGGAGATTTTTACAATATTTTCGTTTCTTGGTCTCCTGTCTATCTCTCTCTCTATTTGGGTCTAACTTATACATTGTCAGAACTGCCTAACCGCTTCACCCGAGGGGGACTTAAACTAGGCATGGGCGGAAAATCCGTTCCGCTCGCGGATTTTGCGGATTTTCGGGAAATCCGCAATCCGCGAGATTTGCGAATTTCCCGCAAAATCCGCAAATCCGCGAGCAGCGGATTTTGCTCGCACTGCTCGCACTGTTCGCGTGAGTTCGCGCCCCGCGAATAAGTGCAAAATTGCAGAAATACGATCTTAGCAAAACTGAAAGTAACTACTTACCAGGTTCAAAAGTTCAGGCTCATCATTAGTAGCCATTTCCTGTAGTGCTTCCTGAGGGGCCCCTCCAGAGTTCAGTTGCCAGTTGAAACTATTATGTGACCCTGCTCTGAACCTCAGAAGAGTTACACATATGCCACAAAGGTCCTGAATTACAGCTAAGGGAGACAAGCAGGAGCCAGGCTGGAAGTTAAAATCCATTAATCAGCCCCTAATTCATTATTGTCAGTTGGGGCAGGGCAGGTGTTGTAACTAATTTTGCAACAATGAAAGCACTTAGCAAGTGCAAAAGATCACTAATCAGGGCGCACTAAGGAAGCAGGTGCCAGCTAAAAAAATATTCTGTGACACATTAATCAGCCCCAAATTAATTCAGGTCACTTGAGGCAGGGAAGGTGTGCTTTGCTTTGCCGAAAATAATGTACACTGGACAACCAGAGGGTGTGGTGATGAAACAGAGGGTGGCATGGGTGGGCCAGAGGGTGGCATGAGTAGTCAGAGAGTGGCAGTGGTGACAGAGAGTGGCAGTGATGAAGAAGAGTGTCCCAAACAGGCTGGACACGTAGAAACAACAAGTTCGCGAAACTTGCGACCCGACAGGTAAGTTCGCAATTTGCGAAAGTGTACAAAACCCTCGCGAACTGGCAGAAACACGGGCGAACACAAAAAAAAAAAAATCCGCAAATTCGCGGGAATTCGCGGATTTTGCGGATTGCGAATCCGCAAATCCGCAAAATTCGCGAACGCGAGATCCGCAAAATTCGCTCATGCTTAACTTAAACAAATAAACTGTCTGACTTACTAGACCTCAATTTCTGGCGATACTCCTCTTGGGGAGTTTTCTCTAGAAGTGGGAGTTTGGTATCAGTCACTGGTACGTGGGAGACCTGGGATTCAGAGTTTGGCGGAAGTCCATGAAATCGTTTAACGTGACTGGAGTGCACCCAACCTTTGCGCCCCTCCAGTTTCACGGCAGTCCTGGTTGTTAACAAAACAATCTTCGGCTCCTTCCAGCGGGGCTCCAACGGGCTTGACCTGTCAAAGTTCCGAACGGCGACAACGTCTCCCGGAACTAGTTCATGTGGCTTCACCTCGGTGTTGTCTGGGAAGGCTGCCGCGACCTGTGAACGACATGATTGTAGTGCAGACATCAAGGAAGCAAGGTAATCTGTCAACATAGTACTATCAACATCGGTAATTTTTCGCAGCAGAGGCGTCCCCCACATATTAGGAGGTCTACCGAAGACCACCTCATACGGGGATAGCCCTGTCCTAGAGTGGGCTACCATTCTCATATAAAAAAGAGCAACTGGCAATGCTACTATCCAATCCACCCCTTCTCTTTACACACTTTTGCAAGGCGAGTTTTCAGAGTCTGATTGTGCCGCTCCACGAGACCTGCTGCCTCTGGATGTCGGACACAGTGAAACTTCCACTGGTACCCCAATAGAAGAGAGACCTGCTTCATGAGTTCGGATGAGAATGGCTGACCGTTATCTGAATACACGACACGGGGCAAACCGTATCGAGGGAAAAACTCACGAACCAACTGCCTGGCAGTGGTCGGGGCAGTGTAATCTGGGACGGGATATGCTTCTGTCCATCGGGATAGGGCACAGACAACTACGAGGACATACTTGAATCCTCGGCATCTTTCCATCTGAATATAATCCATCTGGAGGACTTCAAAAGGATAGTCGGGAGGATGAAATCCACCTTGCTCTACGGGAACACCTTTTCCTGGGTTAAACTGACAACAGATCATGCAGGTACGCACTTTCTGTTTCGCTGCTGCTCGTAAATGCTTGTTGAACCAAAGATTCTGTACACTATCTAACATGGCTTTTTCTCCTAAATGTGCTGGACTATGTGCTGTGTTAATGATAACTTGAACCATAGAGTCGGGGAGAAACCATGTGGTCTTTCCCCTCGTCATCCATCCTTGGTCTGTCTGGAACCCTCCTTGTTCAGCCCATTTCTTTATTTCATCTGGAATGGCATGTGTCTGTATGTCGATGACATCTTGTGTGGGGTCCCTGACTGTCATGCAATGTGTCAGAGAGGTTACATCTGTCTTGGTCATGTCCGTCGTTTGAGTATGAGTCAGTGCTGTATGTTTCGCTGTTCGATCTGCAAAGTCGTTACCCTGAGAAATCTTGTCTGTGACTTTCGTATGTGCCTTACACTTCATGATAGCTATAGCTGTAGGCAAATGTATTGCTTCTAACAGAGCTTGAATGAGGGGGCCATGCTGTATCTTGGCTCCGTGAGAGGTCAAGAAACCTCTTTCTTGCCAGAGGACACCGAAGTCGTGAACGACTCCGAATGCATAACGTGAATCTGTGTATATGTTTACTTTCAAGTCCTTGGCTCGTATACAGGCTTGGGTCAGAGCAATGAGCTCTGCTGCTTGGGCTGACAGGGTGTCAATGCGATGTGTTTCTATGACTTCAGTTTCAGTGGTCACTGCATATGCGGCCACTAATTCTCCTGTACTTGTTCTTAAACATGAACCATCCACATAAAGTGTCAGGTCTGGATCGGATAATGCGACATCTGTCAAGTCTTGTCTGGGTTTCGTAACTGTGTCAACTACATCCACGCAATCATGTGGAGTAGGGTCTGTTGTACTCGATGGTAAAAGTGTAGAAGGATTCAGTGTATTACAACGTCTGATTTCTATGTGTGGTTGGAATAATGTCAATTCATAACCTGTCAGTCGTGCTACAGTCAAGTGTTGAGTCTGTGTTCTGTTTAAAAGAACCTCTACAGAATGTGGTACTTGTACTGTCAATTGATGTCCTAATACAATGGAATCGCTTTGTCGTATTGCTAGAGCTGTCGCTGCAACTGACTTTAAGCACGCAGGCAGGGCCTGGGCTACTGGATCCAATGTACTCGAAAAATAAGCACACGGTTTGTGTTTATCTGCTTGAACCTGAGTGAGAACCGACAACGCTGTGCCATCGCGTTCTGTAACAAAAAGTGTAAAAGGTTTGCTGTAACATGGTGTTGCTAAAACTGGTGCTTGACATAAGGCTTTCTTTAATTCGTCAAAAGCTTGTGTATGTTCCTGAGTCCAAGGGAGAACAGTCAAAGACGCTGCCTCCTGTGTTGTCAACTGTATGAGTGGTTTAGCTAGAAATGCATATTGTGGAATCCATTGTCTGCAATAGGAAGTGAGTCCAATAAAGGCTCGTACTTCTTTCTGTGTCTTGGGTTGCGGAAGATGTGCAATTAACTGAATTCGTGCAGGTGTCAGCTGCCTACCCCACTTGGACAGCAAGTGCCCAAGGTACACCACTTGCTGGGCACAGAATTGTAGCTTCGAAGGAGACACCTTGTGTCCCTTGTCCGCCAAGAAATGCAAAACTGCCAGTGATGCTTGTTCACATTCTGGTTCACTACGGGCGGTGATCAATAGATCATCGACGTATTGGAGTAGGGCGGTGTTAGCAGGCATGTGAATACTGACAAGTTGTCGTTTTAATGCTTGGCTGTAGATGCTGGGGCTTTCTGTAAATCCTTGAGGTGCGCGTGCAAATTTGAAGCTTCGGCCATTTAAACAGAATCCGAAAAGATATTGGCTTTCCGGATCAATGGGGACACTAAAGAAGGCGTTCTTGAGGTCGATTACAGTAAAGAACGTCGCTTCAGAATCAATAGCTGTCAATAAGGACGAAATGTCCGGGACCACAGGATATTGTGGTACAATGCATTTATTCAATTCTCGTAAATCGATGACTGATCGATAAACAGGAGGTGCATTCGGATCAGTACGTTTAAGAATTGGAATGATAGGGGAATTACAAACATTGGAGTCGGTTTCTACAACCACTCCTTGTGCAATGAGCTCGTCAATGATTTTCAGTAAAGCCACTACAGCATCTGGTGGTAACTTGTATTGTCGGATGCGTGGTAGTACTACTCCTGGCTTGAGTGTGACACGATATGGAGTAATGTGCATACAACCTACATCAGTGGGGCCTTTTGCCCATAAATGTGCAGGAACATTCTGTAACCTGGGGTCAAAATCTCTCAATACATAATGTCCCTTAAAATCACGAAGAAACAACCGTACTCCTTCCGGAGAACAACAAATTACAGCTCCTAGAGCTTTCAGGGTCTTAATACCAAGCAAGTTTTCTGGACATGATTTCGTGAGCAATAAGTCTGTAATACGAGATAATGGACCAACTGCTAGGGGAACAGGTTTCGATACTTCATTGACTATAGGCTTTCCTGAAAATCCAAGGGAAACATTCTGTGATCCTGAGAGGGGTGCCCCTGGAACCTCTTCATGACTGATGGTCGTTCTGCTTGCCCCAGTGTCAATCAAAAATTTTCTATCCTTCCCTAATACCTGACTGTGTACATAAGGGCCTTCTTGATCTACAGGAACCTCGATAAGGGGCAAGCCAACCTCCCTCTCTAGGCTGTTTCATGTGTATTGCTGGTAATCGGGGTAGTCGGATTGCGCATACTGGTACATCTGCTGTGTGACATGTTGTGTTGCGGCAATGGGCTGTGGCTGCGGTACTGCTACAGTCTGTTGTGGAACCTGCATAGGCTGGACGTTCTGTGGAACCTGTTGTTGGACCTGGTCCTGTCTAGGAGGACGCGGTCTCTCTTTAGTTTTACCCGTGGCTATGTTATGTTTCAAAACTGCACAATCGTTTACATAGTGACCTGGCTGTTTACAATAGTTGCATATCCCTTTAACAGGAGCTGCTGAATTTGAATTATTGGATTGTGTCGTACCCCTTTTATGACCATCAGCTGGAACTGACTGAGCAACTAGTACTTTCATTTTCGTGTCTTTCATACGTCTCTGTTCGTGATCATGTTCCTCCCTGATTCTGTTCTGGTGATACTGTAACATTTGTAACATTTGGGAAGGCGTATTAGCTTGCCATGTGCTCTCGACTTTCAGTACACGGTTCTTAACCTGGGGCAGGGAATTCTCGACTAATTTCGACACAAAAAGGTGTGGGTATGACTCGCTACTTGTTTTCAGGCCACTATTAATAATAAAACATTTCTCAAATCGGGAATAAAAATCACTAGTGTCTTCGTCGGGTTTCTGTTTGCAGGCTGAGATTGCATCCCAGTCCTCCTTTTTAGTTGCTAACAATCTTGGCAAAACCTGTACTAACAATCCTGGTAATGCTTTAGTTTTCTCCCCAAGACCTACACCTGGGGTTCGACCAGTCTCTTCGGCTTCTAATGCAGCCCAATCAATCTTTTTGTCTCCCACCTCCCATTCTTTTTCTTTAAGTTTCTCGAAAATACCGGCAGGCAATAACACTTTCAATATTTTCATAATGTCGGGATAGGTATAATCTCCCATGAGTAACATGTCTTTTATTTCACGGTGGAAACCTGCAGGGTCTTTATCATGACTGGGCACTATTTTCTTCATTTCCAATAATTCCATTTTAGTTATGGGCGTGTATACATACACACGTGCAAAGGTATCATCAGGGTTCCGGATTGGATGTACTTCTCGTAAAGGATTCTGTTTGTCTAGGTGATATGGTTGCCTGACTGGGGGAGGAACGGAAACAAGATGTGGAGTCAAGAAAGTTCTATATTTGTGACGTTGTTCTAAAATTGTTTCAATTAGATCGGTACCTAGACCTCTCCATCTTCTCAGGAGTAAGTCTTGCAATAAACTATATAACGGACCTGGATCAGATGCTTGGTTTTCATACTGTATAATGAGGTGTTGGGTCATGTATATACCAGCTAATCGCTGTTCTTCTGGAGTAAGACTTAAAAATGTTTGCACTACTGAATCGTCTTTGTATATGCTGTCATCTCCGGCCCACTGTACTGCGGACCGGGCTAGTTCCTGATCACGTAAGGTATTGAGTTCGTGATAACCTACCCTTTCTTTCAGTACTTTATCAGTAGCTTGAAATACATGTTCAAGGGTACATCGCTCTGGTATCGGACAAAGGTAACGTTTCTTGTTTTCTAAACGAATGGGTCTGTCGAAGGGCCTATCAAGAGGGTACGGTCTAGGGAGTTTCTCTCTACCTACATATGCCACTATGTCTCTACTCGCCTGTTGCGATGTTTCTGCTGGATTCTCTGTTTCTTCCTCCTCTGAGGAGTCCTTTTCCTCTGACTCGAGTTGCCTTTCAGATTCTCGACGAACATGTATTGCTATTATTTCTTTACGGATCTTTCTAACCATAGCATGTACACATCTCTCTCTATCATGTTTACCCTCCGATATATTCTGACTCCATCTGGTCAATCTATCCATCTCTCCTTGTGGAAAGCTGGGCTGATCTTGTTCCCTTATCAAACAATTAACCAAAAATCGCATTATTAAACCTTGAGTCTCAACTTTCTGACGTGACATGGCTTCACCAACACACTCCGGTCTCTCTCCTGTTCTAATAAAATGATACATATTGTCTAGATGGTCTGGCATTTCTGGTAGCAATATCAAATAATCTGTAACACGTCTTAAACGTAGGGAAGCTAACAACATGGGTCCTGTCTTTCCAGGCACTGTGTCATATCTGCAATCTGTAAGCTGTTCTTTAAGCTTTTCGGCTGGGGCTCCTTTAGGTGTACGCTGCATTGGGAATTCTCTCATTGTCATTCGTTGTACTTGTGGCGGGGTGCGATAACCTCCTGTAGCACCTCCTGAGGCGGAGGCTTGAGCATAACCTGGCTGTAGGGTCGGTATTTGTAACGGGGTTGGAACCTGGCCAGCGCCAGACCCAAAGGGATTAAGCGGATGAATATCAGGGAGAACAATAGGGGAAGTGACAACTGGTGCGGGAAGTGGTACGGGAGGGGTCTGTTGTTGCGGACCTGGGGGCAGATGATCAACAGGGGGTACAGGTGGTACGGTTACATTGGTATATGCAGGAGCTACGTCGTCTAAATAGGAAGAAAGGAAAATATCTGCTGCGGTTTTGTGACGTAATTTAGTCGGAACCAATGGAGGGGGCAGATCTTTCGGTGTTTCCGGGGTCGCCTTGGGCAGGCCCTCGGCCAGGACTGGATACAGTCCTGTCATAATGGCATTACTCTGTCTGTCGTGTTGTTCCATTCTAACTCGTTCTCCTTCTTCTAGTAGTTCTTTTTCTTTGGCTTTTTCAGAATCCTCTCTACTTTTCTCTGCTTTTCTGAGTGCTTTCTCTGTCCGTCTATGTGATTCTTTACGCCATAATTCAATGGCATCTTTCTGTGACTGTCTGGCTTTCTTTTTCCACAACGCTTCCTCTACTCTCATGATGCACTCGGCATCCCATGTCCCTGTAATGGGCCATCTCTGATTCTCTGCCAAGTCTTTCGTGTAGTCCACCCACAAGTCGAGAAATAATATGGCATCTAAGCCGTGTTTGTGGTACATAAAATGCCCAGGAGTGTCCCTGGGTGGGATGGGAACAGCTTCTTCAAGTATCCCTTTCCTAGTTCCTATCTGTCGTAATTTCGAGAATAAAGGCATTGCTATCTCGATCTAGACACTATACACAATAAACACAGTAAGAAGAATGCGAACAATCACTCATACCACGACATTAAAACACATTGAAACATTATGAAACGAACAACAATAACTGGATAACGGAATACTAGATGCACTGCTAAACAGTACAGATACACTGCTAAAACAGTGCAGACCGGGTCTGTGTACCCAAACCCGTCTTGACCGGACACAAATTAATGCACCCGTCTAGATGCGTCCCCAGCAATGGTACTCACCGGGAAGCACGGAACGGAAGGCCTCAGAAACTCGACTGGACTGGACTGACGTCACTGCTTCTGCTGCGCACTACGCATGCGCCTCGACACTACAGGTGGGTCTCTCGATACCTCGGACACTGCTCTCTCGGCTGGGCTCTGGTCGGGATCCTCCGCACTCCTCACCGCCTCGTCTGGATGTCGGCCGCAGTCTCCGTCACCTCCGTAGGCCTGAGGGAGATACAGGAAATCCTGCAGATGCGCATGGGGTCCGTCACGGCCGTGGCAGGGGGCAAGGCCTGCGACGCATCACCGGCGCGTGGGGTGGGGGAGGGGTTCCTGTTCGGGCACCAAATTATGTGGTAAATATTTTACCGTATACGAGTTTGCCAGATAATTTCGGAAAATTAAAGAAAATAGCTCAATCAAATGAGAAGCAGAGTCCGTGGTGTCTGAGTCATAAGGGCTTTAATCATAAATGATGACTAAATGACTCGAGTCAATGGAGATCTAATCCATCAATACAAGGGTTCGGGTATGCAATGATGGCAGGAAAAGATGTCAACGATTTATTCACAGTACATGACATATATAGTAGAATGACACAATAGCATTGAATACAGTAGGCGTGACAAGTGAAATGTATATGATAAGAACACATGTGCGTAGCAAAAAGGTGTGAACAGGGGTGTGCACAGAGGCGTACACTAGAAACGTCACAGAAAAGTGTCACAAGTGGGTGGATGCTTAGAGAATTCTTGCAGAGTCAGCTGAAACCTATGGCCTGGATGCGCGCGCAGCTAATATGACGTGCAACGGGAGGAAGCTAAAGGTCTGACTTTTAACACTAGTAGAAGAGACAGAAGTCTGGCATGTCAGATCGACCTGTCCCTATAACATATCTGATATCTAGTATTTGGAGGATGTTTAATCTAGAGGAAAAGGTCTCTTGGGCAGAGGCTACTCTATACTGAATGTTAGTGCGTGCATAGGTGTCTGCGTGTCTACGTGCGGGGCCATGGGCCCCCTCTGGTAACGGGAACTGTAAATTACTTGCACGGAGACAGGGAGACTTGCTCTTTGCTCTGCAGCCGGGGATATGTTTACCTAAATCACTAGACAGGAATGTGTTTTCGAGGAGCTGAGCTGGCTACGCTGATAGCTTGAAGGTAAAATACTGTTTTTGGCAGACAGACCAGGCCGAGCCGGGCACCGCTCGCTTGGCAGGAAGTAAGGCAGAGGTCAGGGATGTGTCTCCATGCTGCAGCTTTCAGAGACAGAGGCAGAAGTGGCTTGAAGACAGAAATCAGGGCCTAGCTCGGCAGAGCCAGGAAAAAACGTGAAAGTGCACCATATAAAGACGGTGGCACGGTATACTTAGGAACTGAATTATCAATCCATTCATGATGGATCTGATAGAGGACATGTTAACGTTGGACGCAAATGTGTTTGCGTCTTCAGATTCGGTCGTGGAGGGAAATTACATGTACTTGAAACTCGTACATGGAGCCGTTGGGGTACACGTTAGGGGACACAATTGACCATAAAAATTTCAATTACCTCAAGCGGACAGCTCTGAATCCCTAAAACACCTGATAACTGCAATGGATTAGAAGATTAGACAGGTTCTTAAAGAATGACTTCAAGGAAAACTAAGGGAATGGATGGTATTCCAACAGAATAAAACAGTGCATTCTCAGCCTATCTAGCAACACAACTATTGAAGCCTATTGATTCTTTACTCCTTTGATGCATGAAGCAATGATAACTGAAATACTAATATCTAGTTGGGATCCTACTTTTGTTGCATCTAACATACTGCTATCAATTATAAATGCTGATTGCAACGGTCCTCCTTAAAACAAAATGGCCAAACTGTTTTTTTCCCTAGACCCCCCACCCAATCATCTTAAACTCTAGGACACCATCACCAGTGCCAGAGATGTATGGCCTGGTGCGGCCTGCATCTCTCTAGACCTAGAGAAAGCATTTGATTCCCAGGGCTGGGTCTACATGCAGAAAGCTCTTAAACTATATGGTCTCCATAAATATATATGCGAATGGATACATGTCCTGTATACTAAACCCTCTGCTAGAGTGAAAACTGTCTCATCTATCTCAAACCCTTTTGTTATTTGAAGCGGTACCCATCAAAGGTGGCAGTTATACCCGCTGCTTTTTAAATGGTAGTGGAATCCTTGATTTGATTTACATTTTTGTAAAGTGCTCAATTGCTTTGAGGCGTCTTGGCGCTGCTTCTTACCCAAAAATATCAAATACTACACATTAGTAGATGTTCTGCTTCTAATTATTAAAAAGTCAGTGGCCATATTACACATTATCACTGTTCGCGCACAGTGCACCTTTCAAAAGGAAACAAGGGTGAATTGCTCCACCTGTACGTGGGGAAAAATCAAGACTACTAGGTGACATGGTTGTAGGCTCAGGATCCCCACCTTTTTGGCATCTGCGTAGCCACCCTAGCATGTGACTAGGCTTAGCTAGAGTGGCTTCACGATGGCCACGCAGGGAGTGGGGAAAGAAAACCACAAGGACCAAGAGCAATGTTCCCTCTAATTTTTTTCCTCTATGTGCGACAGTGGAGTGTGTCTGCGGCGCCAAGTGGCACTCAAAACGTTTACTTTAAAAAGTGAAAAGATGGTGCATTTGCACACATACAGAGCCACAATATGGGTCTTAAGGGCAGTTTGCAAATTTATTGTATTGCCTGTATTTTCATTGTTGTGTCTCTGACTGCTGTTGTCTGTCTTCCCCCTGCCTGTACGTGGTCCATGCCCCGTTTTCTTTCCTCTGTTCCCCTCGCTGTCCCCTTGCTCTCTCTGCCCGGTCTTTCCTTCTGTACCCCTCGCTGCCCGTGTCTCTGTCCAGTTTTCCCTTCTGTTCCCCTCGCTGCCCCCGTGCCTCTCCGCCTGTTCTGCCTTCTGTTCTTAGCTGCCCCTATATTTCTGTATTCTGTATTTTGCCTCTGTGCCATTAGTTTTTTGTGCCCGTCTGCACTCTGTGCCACTCGTTTTTGTGCCCTTCTGCCCTCTGTTCCACTCGTTTTTTGTGCCTTTTAGCCCTCTGTTCCACTCCGTTTCCCCCTCGTTTTTTGTGCCCTTCTGCCCTCTGTTCCACTCATTTTTTTGTGCCTTTCTGCCCTCTGTCCCACTCGTTTTTTGTGCCCTTCTGCCCTCTGTTCCACTCGTTTTTTGTGCCTTTTAGCCCTCTGTTCCACTTCGTTTTCCCGTCGTTTTTTGTGCCCTTCTGCCCTCTGTTCCAATCGTTTTTTGTGCCTTTATGCCCTCTGTCCCACTCGTTTTTTGTGCCCTTCTGCCCTCTGTTCCACTTGTTTTTGTGCCCTTCTGCCCTCTGTTTCACTCGTTTTTTGTGCCCTTGTGCCCTCTGTTCCACTCGTTTTTTGTGCCCTTCTGTCCTCTGTTCCCCTCGTTTTTTTGTGCCTTTCTGCCCTCCGTGCCACTCGTTTTTTCCTTGTTTTTGTGCCCCTTTTGCCGTCTGTTCCGCTTGTTTCCCCAGCCGCTGTGCCCTCTGTGGCCCGACCCCCTGACTGCCCACTGTGGCCTTTTGTTTAAGTATTGCATAGTCAGTTTCCAAACACAGCACACACTTTAGCACACGCTGTGTTTGGAAACTGTCTCTTCGCTTTTGTTAGTAAAGCACAGTGCAGACTGTG
The DNA here is from genome assembly GCF_964263255.1 of Lissotriton vulgaris. Lineage (NCBI taxonomy): Eukaryota > Metazoa > Chordata > Amphibia > Caudata > Salamandridae > Lissotriton > Lissotriton vulgaris. Next base: position 68,185 of record NW_028241700.1, on the reverse strand, counting down.
GCCTTTTGTTTAAGTATTGCTGTTAATCGGAGCCCATGAAGAGGCTCTGATTAACAGCAATACTTAAACAAAAGGCCACAGTCTGCCCCGCACTCCCACATTATAGCCACCAGCCCCCGCCTCCTTACCTGCACTCGTCACGAATCAGTGCCTCATGTTCGCGCCGCTCGCTTCTTTAAAGCGGCCGGCCGCGCTACTCTCTCACCCGATGTTCTGTGTGTTCGCTCCACAAGAGGTGGTGCGCGCTATCTTAAGGGGAGGTGTGCACGCACGCGCTTGCCCTAGAGGGAACCATGACCAAGAGTAAGCCGCCTGCTCAGTGAGGTGTGAGTTCCCCAGGACTACAGACATCCACTTACCTGCATCCAATGAGGCTGCTGCTCACAAAATATGAAGTAAACGATGCACACAGGGCACTGGCACAGATTCAGTAATGGGAAGGTGTCTGGGTGATGCCGTTCTTTTAAGTTTGTACAGTGGCTAAAGACATAATAAACCATGTGTCTCACAGTGCTGTTAGCATGACGTCACCACCAATGTCTGAAAATGACTTTTGGTTGCTGTAAACACTCTGGCTTTTGGGACTCTTAGTTTTACAGCGTGTGTTGAACTTTGTAATTCAACAGTGGTTAAACTTTATCTCCCTTCTGAAGTAAATGTTCCCCCTTCCCCTTGACGTTCCCCTCTTATGTATAGTTGCAATCCTTGTCCTCCCTATGTTTTCGTACAAAGTCATTTGATTGTGTCTGCTGCTTTGATTATTTGTACCGATGACAATTTCAATTAGAAAAAGATGTATAAAAAAACTTTATCTCCCAGAAGGCAGTGCCATGCCATAACCATCCGTGGTACTTCGTAAGTCTGTAATGTTAAGGCCAAGTGGCAGTTGGGGTTTATATGTTATTCGTGTATGTGTAAAGCGTCAGCTATCGGAGCTACAATTATTCTGACCGTAGCAAGATGGCAGTTTGAGCTCAAATCTATGTATACAGTAAAGACAACAAAAGGAAGATGGAAAGAAATGTAGCAGCCCATTTGGTTAGATCAAATTTCGGAATAAGGACACTAACTGGTCTGGCCGCACCATGTCACATAATAGGTAGAATTTAAAACAAGCCCAATCTCACTTCAAAGGAAGCCCAAAACTAAGCAAATGTCTTACCAACAGAAGCCCACTTACAGTCGACATCCAAATTTGCAAAAAGGCTAAATAAATACAAGCAACAGAGCTGAGAGGCACGGAGCGAGAGGCAGAACTAAAACAACGGTGGCATTAAGAGCAGATGGGAGGGAGGAATGCTATATTAAAATGTAGTAAAAATCTACAGGAGTATAACCCTTAAACCGTGTTGAGATCAGGGTAGGTACATGAGAATAAACAAACAATATCTCAACTAGTATTATTGTAAAATGCGATCAAACGTCTCTGTTCACGTAATGCTTGATGCATGCATGTTTAATCGCCTTTTACAATAATACCAGTTGAGATATTGTTTGTTTATTCTCATATTAAAATGTAAGCAGCCATGGCGCTGAAGCTGAACACAGAACAAGAAACAATTGTTCTCGAAAGAACACGTAAACAGCCATAGTGTAATGATGCAGTACTTAGTCCCTGCTTCGTAGGAGGAACAGAAGACAAAAAGAAGGGACAAAGAGCAGGACAGATCACTAGCAAGCAAAACATTTTAAAGGACACTGGCACATCCAAATGAAAAGCAGTGGGCGGAGTTTAAGTCCACAAAGAAGTATATGCTAAAGTATATATAAGAGGTCGAAAGCTTGACCTAAAAAGACCACTTCCTATATTGTGGTAGACTAGATTGGCTAAACCTATCATGCAGGCAGTACTCCAAATGTTGTACACAATGGGGGATTCTAGTTACCTAATAAAATGAATAGACACTTCCTTTGCCAAACATATGGATATAAAATAACATAAACTGAGAACCTAGTGGGTAGCAGACTTGCATAGACCCCTGCATGATACAGACTGGCACTGCATATTTAGCATGCCCACACAAGATGTCTCAGAATGCTCATTTTCAGGTAAGATAATTATATATTCCGAGTAGAGCATATTGTACACCACACACACTTGGCAGAATCTACTGAAACACAGCATCCAGTTGCCCCAAACGTTTTGCTACTGATGCTGACCACTCCTATATGCTATTGTCTTGCTGCTCTCTACTGTTTTACTGGGAAGAGATCATTACCACACTAATGCAGGTAACTAGGAAACCAGTCCGCCAATCCATAGAATTATGCATACAGGACCTAGCACGAAATCCCAAGAATGATAGAGCATCTGTGGAATTCATTATTCTGGCATTTATTTGTGTTAGTGCTTCGCAATATTACTGTCTGTTGCAAAAATGTCAACTCACCTGGTGGAAATGGAATGGCAACAAATAACTATCAGATTGCTTGGTTTGCAGAGCAGATATCTTTGTTTTTTTGTTCCGTGAACCACTGGCTCATTCACAGAACCCCTGGAGTGAGGGGACACCTGAAGCAGTAACTGCCACAGCAGGTAAGAGCGGTGGGGTCAGCGTTTTTTTTTTGAGAGACGGCTACGAGGGAAGATTAAATATTTATTTAATTTTCCCTTGTGGTCATCTCTCAAACCCTCCCCCCCCCAAGCCGGACCCACCGTCCACCGCTCTTACCTGCAGCGGTAGCAGTATGAAGATGGAAAAGGGACATAGGTCCACATGTGATTGAATTTGTGAGTGTTTTATCAAAAATATCTACATAAATAGTGGGTCCTAACACATATTAATGAATATCATTGAGAAATTGTGCCATTACTGGATATTATTAGTGAGGTTTACAATGAGTTTAAATGCCACATTTCAGTTTTTCTAATTGTGGTGACACTCTGACAAAGCCAGTAGTCTTGATATGTTTATATTTGCATCCTATGATATTGTGTCTATGCATATGCGTTGCAGTACTGTGATTTTTGATCATGGCTTGCTGGGCTGCCAACTCTTTGCTGGTGTCACCAAAAGGCATTTCCATTTGCCTTATTTGTAGATAAAAGAGAGATGCCTTTGCTGTGGAGACCTGCTGTAGCTACAGGGCCTTTGGAAGTCCAAAAAGCCCCAACAGTTTAGACTTTTATTGTTGTGGTAAACCAGGTGGGCACTATGGTACCTGAGGCCAACAGTCCCATTTGACAAAGACAGTATACAATGATGTAGGAAGAGCACCTTAAAATATAGCTGGTGGTTGTTAGAGAGAAGCAGCATCTGAAATGATAGAAGAAGGTGGTGAGGAGGATGAAAAGGATACCAGAAGCAGTGCAGCCCTATGAGTTTTCCCCATAAAATACAATCCTCAGCTGCTGCAACCTCTGCATGTTACAAGGTACAGTTGGGTGCAGCAACGTCCAGTCCAAAGCACCCAGGCAGCCAACCTGCTGCTGGCCCCGCAGGTCCTTTGTGGCAGTAGTACCACAACAAAACAAGGTCTATCTTTAGAAAGGAGACCCAATACCACAAGGACCATGAAAAAGAGAGTGTCTACAATGAGAAGTTGGCTAAAATATTAAAACTTGAAAGCCTAACTTTTTCTTTATTGAAAGAAATGATCTTTCTGTAACTTATGTATGTTATCTGCCCAAAATAGAAGGTTCCCAGCAGGTTCTTTTTTGCCACATGTGTTGTGATTGCACTGCATCATGAAGTGCTGAAATTGATTGGCAACACTATGTTCATTCTATCAACTTCACAACTTACATGTGGATCACTTGTCAAGTAGTAGATTACATGTCCATTCCAGGGAGTTAAGCAAAGGCTAGCTGCCAGTCTCACAATTGGTTGTGCTTTTTGGGGCACTTAGAGGCATTCACCAGTTGCACTGTTTGCCATGGGGAAATCTCGTACAGCTGCCAACATCTTGGACAAGTTTAATACCAAAGTCGATGAATAGTCCATTCCCAGAGGTCCCACAGATAGATTTGTTGCCACAGACATCGGGGATACAATAGTGAAAGCCATAGCTGATGGTGGATATTTCAGAGACCTGTATTTAGCACATTCCATCAAACGTATGGTGCAGGACTCCTAAAGAATCAAGAGGTAGTCAGAAACATTCTGGTCACCTGTTGAAGCATATGCACTCAATTCAGTCATTCATTTAAAGTCTGGAAGCAGTTGAGTATCATTCAGTGTGCTAATAAACTACCTGTAGAAGCCCTCACATCGAAGGAGCCAACACATTGGGACTCAATCTACCACATGCTGCAATGCGTGTTTGAGCAGTACATGTCTATCAATGATTATGCAATTCAAAGGAGAGCCCTAGAGTATATCTACTTAATACCAAACTGGAGGAAAAGCTGATTGAAGACATTTTGTCAGAGTTCTTCAAGGAAAGCAAATATTTTAGAAAGCATGAAGGGCATTGAGCACTGCTGGCAGTATTCTAGTTGATATTGCTTCACATTTAAGGTACACCCAATTGTACAGTCTGACATGAATAAGGCCTGTCAGCCTTATGGTGGTCCTCCCTCAAACCTTTTGCTTTACTCCTCTATTTTTTCTGATCTCATTTTTGATGATCTTAGGACTCAGCACTGCACCACTGCTAACCTGCGCTAAAGTGCTTGTGCTATCCCCTTTAAACATGGTGAAATTGGCTTGCACCTAATTGGCACATTTCATTTAATTGTAGTCCCCAGTACAGTGGTACTATACATGCTAAGGTTTCTGTAAATTTAATGCTAGTAGTGGGCCTGCAGCACGCATCGTGCCACCCACTTAAGTAGCCTTTTATTTGAACTTAAACATGTCTTAGGCCTGTAGTTGAGTGTATGCAGTTTTAAACTGCCATTTCGGCCTTGTAAAATAAAACCTTTGCCAGGCTTAAACCTTCCTCTTCAATACATATCAGTCACCCCTAAGGTAGGACATCCACAGCCCATTAGGCAGGGTGCAGTGTAGTTAAAAAGTTGGACATGTACTTTTAACTTTTACATTCCTGGTAGGGAAAAGCACTTACATTCGTTTTTATTACTGCAGGTCCTGCCACTTCCATAGGATAACATTGGGTTACCTTATAACATTTATTAATTGATAACTCAGTTGGGATCGGGTAGGAATGTTGAATATGGTGTCTAAAGAATTGCTAATGAAATTCCTGTTCAGTGGTAAAGTCAGATTTTAAGATATAATTCTAAAAATGTCACTTTTAGAAAGCTGTCATTTTCTTATCCCGAGCATTTGGCGACTGCAGCCTGTATCCTGAGATCACATGACTAGGTCAGCTGGTATTTGGTATTTGTGTATTACTTCCAAACAATGAGACAAAGGGGGAATAGGTGTTGGATGTATGGGCCATTTCTGACTTGATGTGAGGGAGGGGCTGTCACCTACCACACTTACAAATCATAGAGGCTTTGCCACACGATGGGTTTCACACTAGTCTTTTGTGCCCCCAGACAAGCTGAAGTCAGAGCAGGGAGGCAGGAAATTCCAAACACCTCTGGGTTGGAATCCTCGAGAACCTTCTCCTACTTCAAACTCAGACCCAACTCTTAATTACACCTCTGGACCTCTGGAAGACTCAGAAGGACTGCTTTGCTGCAAGAAGAACTGCTACTCTGCTGCCTGCTTCCTGAATGTGAAGGACTGTACCTGCCTCTTGAACACGGGGCTAGACCTGGGTGGAGCTTGTGGAATTTAACTTCACAGAAGTCTACAGAGTGCATAAAAACGGAGTGAGATTTCGCAGAGTTCTGCCAATGGGCCGAAAATGAACATTGCACACCTCACAGTGCAATCTTGTGCATTCCGCAGTGAAAAATCATTGTAAACGGCAACACTCTGTGTGCAAGCACATGGCCATTATGTTTTATCCAGTCTGCTCCTGCCTAGCTTTCCCTCCTGATTTTCCCGTTCCTCCTAGTACTCTATCCAACCTAATTCATCCCATTCTGATCCCTTCCAATCCCACGTTTTTTTTTTACTTATTACTGTCTGACTTTCCCTGTGTGTTTATTATTTTATATTTCTGTGTGTTTTAAGTTACTTCTTTGCATTTAATTTTATTCCTACTTCCATTCCCAACCCCTCTATGCTATGGTCGAAGTAGTCATTAGCAGCAATGCTGCTGCAAGTGCAGCAGCGCATGCTGAAACAGCATCCGCCACCTGCACTCCCTGTGGGTGTTAGCGATGGGTGGGGTGCAAACATGCCCTATCTGTGGTGAGGCATGGGAGGCCGCACTCATGTTCTGGGTTCAGTGACACCTCCCCCACATGTTGGCAGCAGGTGGCAGACCCAGCAAGTGCTACACCTTGAGGGAGCATCAGGTGTTCTGGGGGCGAGTGCGGCACAGTATGCACCACTATAATGGTGCTCTCCACACCAGGCAGCAGTTGAAGCACCATGGGTAGGGCGTTATTGACCAGGAACATGACCTGCAAGGCATTGAGGTGGAGGAGCTCGGTGAGTAATGTGTTTGTTTTCTAAATTCGGTCACGCATTGTGGGGATTGGCCACAGGACCTTGCCATTGGCCAGGCTCTACAGCCATTCCCCCACATGCAGCCTCTCCATGCTGCGCATGGCCTCTGGCCCTGTGGCCTCCTCCCCACATGCAGTCAACCATATGCTGCGGCACAGCTATGAGCAGTGGGGGTAGGTAACAAGGCCTGGCGCAGCCAACCCCACGTGTGCCACGGTCTTTGGATGCGTGCGGCAGAGGGGTGGCCACAGGGCCTGGCCATGGGGAGCCCAGATCCTTTTTTTGAAAGAGGTAGGGGACTACATGGCCCCCCTCCCCACACCTATTATGGCCCGGGGGATGCCATCCCCCAGGGCCACTAATTAAAATGAAGGGGAGAGGGACAGGCGCCCACCCCTCCCGGGCTGATTTCAGCCCTGGGGACCCCAACCCCTGCGGCCCAGCACACCTTATGGGGGTACGGGTCCCTCATCCCTGGGCCACCTTTTGCCCCAGGGAGCCCATCCCCTGGGACCTGGCAACATATTTAAGGGGGAGGGGCATGTGGCCCGCCTCCTTGGCCAATTGTAGCCCTGGGGACCCCATACACCAGAGTCTGGCTGCATATTTGAAGATGGAGGGGGGCACATGGCACTCCTCCCTGGGTCACTTCTGGCCCGGGGACCTTAGGCCCATCTTTTAGGGGCAGGTCTGCACAGGGCCCCCCTCCTCATGGACATTTTTGGTGTTGGTACCCCATCCCCCGGGCCCACCGATATATTTAAGGAGGAGGGGGAATGCGGCCACCCTCCCAATGGCTGCTTCAGGCACTGGGGACTCCATCCTGTATGACTAGTCACATATATGAAGGGGGTAGGGGGTACGTGGTGCCCTTCCCTGACCTGAATATTTGCCCCGGGACCTTATCCCCGGCTGCATCTGGAAAGGGAACAGGGCATGTGTCCCCCTCCCTGAGCCAGTTTTGACCCTGGGGACCCCAGCTACAAGAGTCCGGCCAACAAAGGTGGGTGCCTGCCTTGGTGTTCACCCAGGGCATCTACCACACTTTGGTTGGAGTCTGGGGGGTGGGGGAGCCCCGAGGCTCCTAGGGCCCCAGTCATCTACATGCATCCAGCTGGAGCCAGAATTGTTCCTGTCCACAGGGAGCAGATAAAAATCCTGCTCCCTGTGGGCGCTGAAGCGAAATTTTCATCTGTTTCCCTGTTTGCTTCACTGCGGGCAGAAAAACAGATGAAAAGACTGCTTACAGCATGTGTGAGCATTTTCAAGCACCTACCCACTGGGATTGGACTTGGTGTTTGCTAACACTTGCTGAGAGATTTGAAATGGCTCTCGAAAAGCTTGACCGAAGACAGATTTCACTGTCTGCACCAGTGTGGGCAGAGAAACCGCTATGTCCCTGAGGAGGGCTTCCCGGGACATACCATGAGTAGGCCTTGTGGTATGGAGTTAACAGTCCCATAATTGCTCAGGAAGTGCAGCCATGCGGCACCCCTCCCCTCTGCACATATGGCCGGGCACCGGAGGATGGGATCCCCAGGGCTGAAATTGGCCAAAGGAGGGAGGCCGCATGGTCCCCTTCCCCCTTTGATCATTTGTCTGGGCCCCATTGGGAAGTGGTCTCTGGGGTGAAAATCGGCCCAGGGAGGAAGGCTATGTGACCATCTTTGATCATTTGTCTGGGCCCTGGGGGATGGGGTGATGTGATCAATTATGTCATCTGAGATTACATCAATTATGTCATAAATGATGTCATAGAACGTCATGAGTGATGTAATATGTGAGGGCATAAGCAGTGCACGGGGTGCCACATAGTTAGCACTGCTAACTGGTGAATTTCTGTGTTTTCTTTAGTTCAAAATGTTCAAGTATCACTGAATGCTGAATTTCTGTGTTTCTTTTAGTTTAAAATGGTAATGCTGTGTCTGAGAAATTCACCTAACTATAATGTTACCGTAACCTCTTTTTTAATTGAATTTCTAAGGTTTTTGAAAATGAAAACAGATATTTTTAATATACTTAACTATAACATTACTTTAAAATTTGGTTTCTCGATTAGTTTCTAGGTTATTTTTTCAGTAAATTATTATTTTGTGAGTGTATGTATGGTAGAATTACTTTATAATATATGTTGTGTTCAGACATTATTTTAGTAAAATAATGGGCCTCATTTATGAGGCCCCTTGCGCCATCGGAACTTCACTTTTCATGAAGTTCCGTGGCGCAGAAGCCTGCGTGGTATTTATCAGGCAGCAGTACGCCAGTTTTTGTGGCGTACTGCTGCCTGATAAATATCAGTCCCTTTAACGCAGTGTTCTGCGTTAAAGGGGCGTGCAATGGGTGTTGCTGGGGGCGTTCCCAGCAACATCCATGGCCTTTTGACACTGCCCCAGATTTACGAGAAATCGTAACTCTGAAGCAGTGCCAAAAGCTTACGCCTCCCCAGGGGAGGCGTAAGGGAGGCGCAACAGGGAGAAATGTCTTTATTTCTCCTCGTATTTCCTTTTTCTATGTGTGCTGCATTCTACAGCACACATAGAAAGAGGAAAAGCCTCTTGTGATTATTTTTGTACAGAAAGGTTTCCCTTCCTGTACAAAAATAATCTTCCCCGCAACGCAGGCACCCTTGCACCATTGTGCAAGGCTGCCTGCGCTGGCGCAGGCAGCCCATTGTGCGCCGGCGCAGGGGAAAAGGACAGGAATGCGCCGTATCTTATAGATACGGCGCATTTCTACCCTTTTCTTTTGCCGTAGGGAAGCGCAGCAGGAAGGCCTGCTGCGCTTCCCTACGGCAAAACCTCATAAATGAGGCCAAATGTTTTTATTTATTGTAACAAAACAGGATATGGATCACAGTTTGCAAAATCTTCGTAAAATATGTGAATTAAACAGATAAATATTTAATAGAAATTGTTTATTTGCGCAGTTATTGTAACCCTGATATCAAGCAATGTCACCAGCAATCTTTTTTTGAGATTTCATTACTCTCACGAGAGGATCGCAAGATGCTAGCGGGCCACTCGTGAGATCTCAACGTTAAAAATGTATCATCTATTGTATACGGTTCTATACTATTTTTTCAGTTATTATTTAATTCTAATTGATAATAGTATTTTGAATAATACATGATTACATGTACCATAATCTCCTTCAATGGACTTTCTACAGCTTTTATTTTAGCTTAATTAGTAGCATTAACAACCTCTGCTTTATTTGTGTTGCTTTATGGTTAGTTTACATATTTCATAGCATTTGACCTGTAGTAATACACACTCTTTTCTCTCTGTGTACAATCGAGCTCGCCAGCTCAAGCACAGATCGCATAGCAGGGTCACTCCATAAATTTCCATGTGAGTCTCATGAGAATCTTTTGGAATTGTACGAGGTCCCCACATCAAGCTTCACCTGCAGAAGCTTGTTAATGACTCATACGAGACCATTGTAGGGGTCGCACCAAAATGTGAGAATAAGCCAATGGAAAAGCTCTCACTGTTTATCAACAGTACATCATACAAACAGCAGTTGGCCACAACTTAGCCTACTTTCGTAACTGCTAAAAATCGATCAATTGTATTTATAATTTTGTCACTCTCCCATTTTGTCTCGCCTCATATAACTCCATACTTTGCCTGAAGCTTACTAATTCTGTTGAGCACCTCTCTTGTGTCTGAGATCTCTATACTGCAACACTTTTCGTGCCTGGATTTTGGGACACAGCTTCATCCACTGGATAGATAATATGCCATTAATTGTTGTATTGACAAGAATATTGGCTTTCCAAACTTGGACATAACTTGGATTGGTCATAAAGGTTTGAAGTGGCATTTTTTGTTACCAATGGTTGAGAACATTTAGGATTGTGAGCATCCTTGCCTGTTGATAGTGCACTGTCTTGGAAATGACCTATGAACAATCACAGGTGCTGCATTTGAAATCCAAATAAAGAAAACCTTTTCACAATTGATGTCTCTCTTTCTTCACATAGCCTTTGTATATTTTAATATATGTCAAAGGCAGAGACGGCAATGCTAAATAGAGTTTTATCCTAAGATTGAGAAATCCCAAAAGTATATCAATAAAACTGTTTCTGCATTTCTTCCTGACTACTGCATGAACTCTATATATCATAACAATTTCCGGTTTGATATGCCAGGTATCTATAGGAGAGAGGGAGTGCACTTCACTGCTGAAAAGAACATGATCTTAGTAGAGTACACGCTCTTCCAATGCCTTACTATACACACCTATTTTCGAAGAGAAGGGTATTAGCAGAGAGGATAGTCCCTTTCTACTCACTACTACACAGACGCATCTTCTTAGAGAGAGGTGTCAGTGGAGAGGCCAGTCTCTCTTAACACACTTCTATAAAGAAATACATCCAGTTCTATGTGTAACTGAACATTACACACTATAAACACAAAGGATCTTGTCAGGGCCACCCTATAGCAACATCATGTGATTATTTCATAGTATAAATCCCTTTTTTATGGAATACTGATACCATCAAGAGTTTTAGAAGAGCAGGAGCACACAAACACCTGCTCTCACGCATATATTTGTCCAGCTCCAATGAGAGTCTTGTGAGCTCAAACATTCAGACTATGTTTAATGCATTAATAAATACATTCTGAAAAAAAAATCCTATAGTAACATGAAACACCATGAATAAACAAATATACTAATGCATCTTAACACCAGAGCTTTCTCAAAAGCTAAACTATCAAATCATAAAACGTTGCTTGCTAAACAAGCAATTTAATAATTAATCTAACACGCCTTACTACCTGCGCAATTTAATAACTAATCTAACGCGCCTTACTACCTACGCCATTTAATAATTAATCTAACGCGACTTAGTACCTGCGCCATTTAATAATAAATCTAACGCGACTTACTACCGGCGCCATTTAATAATGAATCTAACGCGACTTACTACCTGCGCCATTTAATATTGAATCTACCGGGTCTTACTACTTGCGCTTTAACAATAATACCAATGTGTCTTACTAACTGCGCTTTAATAATCAATGTAATGCGTCTTACTAATTGCGCTTAAATAAACAATGTAATGCGTCTTACTAATTGCGCTTTAAAACAAAATTTAACCTACAAATTACATTAACGCGTCTTACAACTCGCGTACTTACAGTTACAAGGCCAATACTACCCTATTAATACTTATCTCTATACCACTCCAAACACACCAGAATGACGTCACTTATCACTAACCAGCTACAATACTCTAAATTACAGAACATGGGCACTCATCACAGACCAGAAAAATCACCACAGGGAACTCTTCACCCCACAACACACACGAAAAATCACCACAGGGAACTCTTCACCCCACAACACACACCCACCGAAACACAAGACAAACATTATATTGACCAGCAAAATAAAGCAAGGAAAAGTCCCATGCTCCGGTGAGCGGTCTCTCACCCGAGTGCACCTCAGAAGAAGAAATAATTGTTCGTAGAATGTCAGCTGTTGCAGAACACCATGAAATCCTCATCTGCACTTAATTCGATGTAACACCCACGTTTGCCACAGCTTTAAGAAAATTATCCTTCATGTAAAAAGTTGTTGGAAAAAGTAAACATCACTCCCCTGCGATGTAGTTGCAAAAGTGTTCTAAACACTCCGAATATCCCACAGCTTTCGTCCATGTACAAAACTCTCTTGCGAATTAACTTGTTTCCATGGTGACGCTCCTAAACAAAGACAGCGCTAAAGAGGAGGCACGCATATTGCGTAGGGCTGGGCGGCTCCCGGCATGTCGCTGCTTGAAACATGCAAGTGCAGAACAAATAGGAATCACGTCACAAGGAGAGGTAGGTTGCACGCGTTCCTTGTGCCCTTCTCTTTTGAAAGTGACAGTTATGCATTGCGCAGTTCGCCTGTGATGTTTAAAATGGCAATGAAAGTTAATGTATTTGTGGCGCATCTCCAGCCACGCACCTCCCATAAGCGTGACCTCGCCCATCTCCTCACCAACAGCCATCTCCAGTCGCGCACCTCCCATCGCGCATCCCATCGCATGACCGCGTTCAGTTTCCAAAAAAAAAACACATGCGCTGCGTGTTCTTGATATTGAAAAGTTCCAGGCACACAATGTGACAGCTCAAATTGTTTAAAAGATACTTGCGTTGCGTGTAATTCTTTCTATAGACGATGTTACAACTCATGTTCTTTTAAAAATACATCTGTTGAGTGTAAATCTTTCCACATATGATGCGACAGCTCAGACAGTTTTAAAATGCATCTGCTGCGTGTTGTGTATTTTGATTCTTTCAGGCTCAGGATGTGACACTGAAATCTCTCCTCATACTTCCGGCGCTTGTCCACTCTGCCTCACGATGACAAGCTGCTGATAACAGCTCTGAATAACACTCCAAAGCGCTACCAATAGTGTCACAGGCGCTCGATCAGAACACGCTTGCTGAATTAAGTTAAATAACAGCTTTCAAATTGCCATATGCACGTAATATTACATCCATCTACAGCTTGGGTTTGCAGGCCGTCCTGATTAGATAGGACAGATACTGCGCGCTGCTCCTTTCCAATTCTCACAAGTTCATTCAGATCAACACCCTGGGATAGTAGGCTGTCCGTTGGAAAGGGACACTGGTGGGACTTACCAGGGTTGTTCTCTTGTTGTTCTCTTGTTCTCTTGTTTTCCGTTTCAGCAGAGATAAACTTCATTAATTAAAATTCCCAGATGCTTTGTTTTCAGTTTCAAAAGTTGCAGTTTCTTTACTTCTTTATCATTCTTGCACGCTGTAAGGTCTTAATACTTTTCCAAAATGTCGCCAAAATGTTGTGGTAAATGAAGATATAAAGTAGATGGTAGCCAGGTAATTAATCCAAGTATGTTTATTGGTTGGTTTCAATAAGATAAGTATTAGGTCCCACCAGGAGCTTGATGGATGGTGCTCAGCCCTCACTCACCAACTGACATTCCACACACACAACAGGCACACACACATTCTATTCACTCTGACATCACGCACACCAACATTCCACGCAGACATCTCACTCATCCTGGCTGAGCAACCTAAAGGAGATGAAACTGAATTATATTCCTGACTCAAGGACCGCTTTTATTTTCAACATTTTTGGTGACGTTTGAAGAACTTACAAGCTACAGAGAAGAGCCTGTACTTTAAAGAACCTACAGCGTGCAAAAGAAAATAAAGAAACAAGAATAAACAGATAAACAACCTACAGCGTGCAAGAAGAAAAATAAAGAATGAAATAAGGAACCTACAGCATACAAAAAGTAATCAACATAAAGAAAAGGAACTGGAACTACCGAACTGGAACTACAGAAATACTTTAAAGTAAGTCTGTGTTTAAAAGAATCTACTGTAAATGAATATCTGCTTTGAAGCCTCTCCTTAATTACTAAACTCCACTTGAAATACAAGAAACGCCTTGCCTGGCCCCACCAGTGTCCGTTACAATCTGGACAGCCTGCAGCCCAAGGCGTTTAATCATCTATGGAGAAAGTATAGTGAGGCATATGCAAGGAGGAAAGAAGACGCACGGAGGGCATATGAGTTATAATTTATGTGTGAAGCCCTGGTGTGAAGGTCGGTGTATTCCTGCAACCCATGGCGTTTGAACATTTACAGCAGATTTGAGCTGTTACTGTGAAGATTACCATATTAGGAGTAAGTTCTACTAAGGGATTCTTTTGGATTTGACAGACTATGCTAGATGAACCTGTGATGCATTTACACTCTAATATGTGGCAGTTCGATGTTCATGGGAATTAGCATCTGAGCTGTGGCAAATTCGATGCAAGAGAGTCAAAAACGCAAGAAACTACACTGGTGTTTAAGGAGCACAGTCATCTGGTAAATGAGAGGGAGAGCTCTGTTGTGCTCTATGTCCGACTGTGATGAAGAGGCCAGGAGACTTCGGTACATTAAAGAGGTACGTTTATTCCAAGGTAAAACTCCACCCATGCACGGAGTGTCCGATCAGTGGCAAGCCAGCGGTTACAATGGCCAACCGAAGATCAGGAGTCCATGCACGGGAAACAATACATTCAAAGGACAACATGTTTACCCCCGGGCTGCGGCTCGTGTGAATCACGAGCCGATCCCCGTAAAACAGAAAGGTCATATGCCGCGTGAAACATCACTCGGTGTATGCCACATAAGTAATACGTTACACCACCTTCCCCCTTACAACAGCGAACAATAAATAAAATAAAGACACATTCAGAATCTAACAAATTCATTATACCTTTCTGGTGCTCTGATACGCCTGCCAAAAGAAGAAAAAGTTTGGTTAATGACAGAATTCTGTGGGAGTTGGTCAAAGACGGAATTATGTGGACTTACTGAATCCCTGACAGGAAGCTGGTCACAGGTTCTGTTAGAAACAAGAGGATCACTTTGCATATTAGGGACATTTAGCCAAAAACTGCAATCCAGATTATCAGGACTACCCCCACACATTTTACCTTTGATAATTTCAGCTTGATGGTCTGACACTTTAACTAATTGGCGCTTATTCCACCAACCCTTTTTACCAAGGAAAGCAGATCCCTTGCTAACTTTCACAACTTGAACAGGTGCAAAGAATTTTGAACGACCTTTAACTACACTTCCAGGATTCTTAATCAACACCCAGTCACCAACCAGAACATCCACAAGTTTACCATCCAGACCACCATCAAAATGTAACTTCATATGCTTTTGTTTCTCTTCCACTGTCTTCCTAACTGAATGTAAATCAGTAGCTTTCCTTACCGTACCCTAGTGTAACCATGAAGGAAACAAAACAGAACGATTCTCTCTCCCTCTCAAAAGAGAAAAAGGAGATACTCCAGTAACACAATGAGGAGACGTATTATAGTTCCAGACCTTTTGTTTAACAAACTCCCCTACCTTGTAACCACAAGACACTGCAGTTTGGATACCCTCTTTAATTACCTTATTGCCCCTCTCCACAAGACCGTTCGAGGATGGGGAATATAACGCCACCTTCAGTTGCTTAATATCCAATTCCTTCAAAAATTTACACATTTTGTCTGACACAAAATGTGTCCCATTATCCGTGACGATAGACTTAGGGGACCCTTCTAAATCAAAAATTTTCCTAAGAAAAGCTATGGTAGAATCTGAGTCTGGTGATTTTACAAAATCGAAATACATCCATTTCGAAAAATAATCGACTAACAGGATTACATACTTATTTTCCTGTTGTAAAATGGAATACGGACCCGAGAAATCTACCCCAACTTTCTCCCAGGGAGAGTCAGGAAACTCAGTGGGGTGTAAAGGCACTTTTAAAGTACGCCAATGTTTGTCGGACAGCAAACACTCAGGGCAAGAATCAATCAAATTCTTGACCTGAATATCCATTGACGGCCACCAATAATGCTGTTTAATCCGCATAGATGTCTTAGTTACTCCTAAATGACCCTGATGAGCCTTATTAATAATGGATTCCCTCAGTTTAAAAGGAGGAACACATTTTTCACCTCTCCGAACTATGCCGTTCTCAACAGAAAGTTCCTCTTCAACTTGAGCGAAGCTACGTATATCCCCGCTCAAACCCCTAGGTTCAGGCCAACAATGGGTAGTAAATTCCACAACTTTGAACAACACGTTGTCAACTGCAGTGGCTTCCTTCCAATCATTTTCAGAAATAACATCACTAATCTCATTTACAGCGTCCACTAAAGTAACACACTCCACATCTTCCACTAGAAAATCCTCTTCATCATCTTTAACCATAGCCATCCTGGACAGACAATCAGCCCGAAAATTCTTGCCTCCCACAATATGCTTAACTGTAAAGTTAAATTCTTGTAACTTTGAAACTAGTCTCATAAGTCGTGCTGACATGGAAGCAGAGCTGGACTTGTTAAAGATATAAATTAGGGGTTTGTGGTCGGTAACCAACTCGAATCTCCTCCCCCAAATATACATTTTGAATTTGTGAACCACCCAGGCACAAGCTAGAGCTTCTCTCTCTATTGTACTATACCTTTGTTCAAAATCTTTAAGGGCTCTAGAAGCAAACGCAACTGTTTGCTCCTGACCATTGACTTTTTGAGTGAGAACAGCCCCTAGTCCAGACATACTTGCGTCTACTGTGATAACAGAGACAGCGTCCTCCCTAAAAGCATGTATGGCCTTTGCTGAAACAATCATTTTCTTAACTTCACAAAAAACTTTATCTATCTCATCGGTCCAAATAAAATTGGACCCTTTCCTTAAAAGAAGTCTTAAGGGCTCGACTAGTTGTGAATATGATTGCACAAACCTAGCATAATATTCTGCTAAGCCGAGAAAAGATCGCAAAACGCCTTTATCCGAAGGAGGTTTCGCATCCTCAATGGCCCTGATAACTGAGAATTTGGGGGTAATACCTTGGTCTGAGACAGTATGACCCAAGTAATCAATTTTGTTCACCGCAAATTTGCATTTATCGCTGCGAACTGTCATGTTTCTGGACATCAAAATTGATAGAACATTTCTAAGAATTTTATTATGCTCATCTAAAGTTTTGGCAAAGATCAAAATATTATCAAGATATGCTTGTACACCTGCTATACCCTGAAATAACACATCCATCAACTTCTGGAAAACACTACCTGCAGACGCTAAACCAAAAGGGAGGCATAGGAATTTGAAGGCCCCAAAGGGAGTGATAAAGGATGTAAGCTCTTGGGACTCCTTGGACAATGAAACTTGATGGTACGCTGACCTAAGATCGATCAGCGAAAACCATCCTGCTTCCCCAATGTTCGCCAGAAGTTCATGGATCCTCGGGAGTGGATGACAGTCGACCATAATATTTTTATTTAAGGAGCGCAAGTCCGCACATAGCCTAATCTCTCCTGTTTTTTTACGAGCGACTACAATTGGTGCGATCCATTGTGAGGAATTGACAGGTGTAATAATGCCTTGTTTGCATAAATCATTTAACATATCCTTTAATTCAGATCGAACACTCAATGGGACCGCTCTAACTATATGTGCTACAGGCTGAGCTCCGGGTATTAATCTTATCTTGTGTTCGAATCCTTTCACGCTCCCAACCATTTCTTTAAAAACAGGTTTAAATTCCGACACAATGTCCTGTACATTCACATTAGGACTTTCTACAATAGCAATAGGAAGATCATTGGAAACAGTTTTGAACTTAGGTAAACCCCCTACCTTGATGGGATTATCGTCCCCTGGAACTAAATAAAGTCCTATCCTGGCGAGATCTTTCCAACCCACAATGTTTTTACCTTTTTCGGCTACATAGATCTTAGTAACTGTTTCCCTCCCAAGGCACTGGACCAATCCTTCAAAATAAGCCAACATGTTAATATCTTTCTCACCAAATGCTCTTGGATTAACATCAGACTCAATTAACTCAACTCTTCTGTCCCATTTCTCATAAAAAGTTGAATCTCTGAGAATTGTAAATGGCGAACCCGAATCTGCCATGACCTGTAAATGTACATTATCAATAATAGCGGCACATAAAGGCCCTTTAATAGAGTCCACACCGCCATTGAAATCTAAGGTAACTACAATGTTTCTAAAAGAATTGGAACAAGAATCTATATCAATAGAATTTACATTAGGAGGTTTCTTTGCAAATCTACAAACGCCTTGAAAATGGCCAATTTTCTTACAGATAGAGCAAGGTTTCTTGAGTGCTGGACAGTTTGGAGCATTTCCTATGTGGTCTTTTGAACCGCATCTGTAACAGAAAAAAATATTTTTCTTCTGAAAAGGTTTATAGTTGGATTGAATTTTGTTTTTAGGATTAATTGAACAAACAGCTCCTTCTTGATCACAATCAGGGTAATCCAGAACATTAATACCTTGTTTGGCTGGTTCCATAACAACCTTACTAGACAAAGTAGAGCGCTCAATACTTAGAGTAAGGTCAATGACTTCACTCAAGGATGGATTTTTACATCCAAGGATCCTTTGTTTAAATTTTCTAGAGACGCAGTTAAACACAAATTGGTCTCTTATAAAATTGTCTGGTGAAGGTTCAAAATTACATGTGATAGCAAGTACTCTAAGAGCAACAATGTATTCCTCTACCTTTTCTTCTTCCTTTTGTTTCCTGGAATAAAAATTGTGACGCTCAAGCATGATATTAGGTTCATCACAAAATTGCTTTTTAAGTCTAGCAATGGCTTCAATGTATACGTTCCAAGGATTATCTCCGCTTTCATCTTGAGAAATAGGAGGGGCTATAGGAATAATACTTTTAAAAATCCGCTGACCAGCTTGACCCAAACAACCAAAAAGAATAGCAAATTTCCTTTGAGAAGAATAAACAGCAGCATCAATAGCAATCAAATGGTTCTCAAATAAGCTAAACCACTCTGACCATATAATGTCGGGAGTACCTGGTTTACTCAAAAAGGGTGGTGGTTGGGTGATTTGATGCCATTGATTATTAGCCACGCTTAAAAACAAAAATAGGATCAGCAAATAAATAAAATGATAAATAAATGAGTTTAAAATTGAATATAAATTGAAGAATATATCTATACTACTATTATAAAGAGAGAACTTGCACCTTTAGGCAAGGTAAACTCGGGAACTACAGCGCCAATCCACACACCCAAGACATCTTAGAAAACCTCAGGGCAAGCAGAAGGACATAGGCTACATAAAAATCAAATTAAAACGTTTTTTAAAATATTAATAAATTAAAAAAAGTAGTCCCTTGCAACTAGCGCCGGCCGCGACGTCTGCGTGAGGGGAGGAGCGGCGTTTACCAAAACCAGGAAGAGCAGACGACATGAGCGACGTGAGGGGAGGAGCGGCGTTGACCTGAACCAGGAAGAGCGGAGGACAACAGCGCCGGTAGGAGCTGCAAGAACCGGAGGAGCAGTGGCAGTGAGAGGTACGTTGCTGGGGCGGGAGGCGGGAGGCAGGAGGGAATCGGCGGGTGCACCGCATGGGCTTTAATGTTTATGGAGTCCGGGCGGGAGGCGGGAGGCGGGAGGCGGTGCGGGCTGGGGGCCGGCTGCTACTTAACTTAATTCGAGTCCGGGCGGGAGGCGGGCGGGGCGGGGCGGGCGGGGTGGGGGAGTCGGAGAACATGCTGCCCCAGCCACCTTCTGCTCCGGGGTAAAAATGCAGCCCCCAGCCCCCTTCTGCCCCAGGCAACGCTGGGGCGGGCTGCTAGTATATGAATATATATATGTATCAAAATATTGGAATCATAACAATAAATATATGTAAGCAAAGTGTGGTAAACTTTAAGGACAAACGTTTTAAAATAAAAGACTGTAATTATATAAAACACACTGTATAAAACGTAGTAATGGTTATACAGATTAGTAAAATGTTTACCGATACACAGATTTGGCAAAGTGTGTGTATCGCTGAAGTAAACAGTTTTAGTAAAGCGTGCGTATCGCTGAAGCAACACACAGTAGTAACATGTATTGTGGCAATACGTGCTAATTAATGAGGTATTCCAATGAAGCGAGCGTATCGCTGAAGTAGCTGACAATAGTAAATATGTAGGTTTGAGAAAGCGTGCGTATCGCTGTAGCAATACGCGGTAATCAAATGCGCTTTTAAAGTCAAGCTGTAGCAATGCGCGGTAATCAAATGCGCTTTTAAAGTCAAGTTGTAGCGATACGCGGTAATCAAATGCGCTTTTAAAGTCAAACGTGCGTATCGTTGAAGATACGCTTTGTGAATAATAAATGTAATAAACGATACCTTCAGCTGGAGAAACGTTTGTCGGCTCCTTAAATGTCACACGAAACCTTGGAGAGTGTGAAGAAAGGTGATCCAATGAAAAGGGATGTTTCAAACAGATTGAAACCGTCCAATAGGCGACAGGTTCGTTCTTGAAAGTAAGAAGAAAAACAAACCAATAAAATGAAGGAACGCCTTTGAAACCTTCAATAGCCTATTGAAGATCGTGTCTGTCTTGCGAAGATCTTGCTCCTTGTACAACAGGAAATGCCTTTCTAAGACGCCAATACTGGAATGAGGTGCCGGATTGAAGAAATAAATTTAAATTCGGCGTGGATAAGGTGGAGTTTGTTCCCGATCGTCGCCAAAAATGTGATGAAGAGGCCAGGAGACTTCGGTACATTAAAGAGGTAAGTTTATTCCAAGGAAAAACTCCACCAATGCACGGAGCTTCCGATCAGCGGCAAACCAGCGGTTACAATGGCCAACCGAAGATCAGGCGTCCATGCACGGGAAACAATACATTCAAAGGACAACATGTTTACCCACGGGCTGCGGCTCATGTGAATCACAAGCCGATCCCCGTAAAACAGAAAGGTCATACGCCGCGTGAAACATCACGCGGTGTATGCCACATAAGTAATACCTTACACCGACCCTGCGTGTATATTCTAATCCGGTGGTAACAGTTTGCAGCAGTGCTCTTATGCAGTGAAGGTATGTGGAGAGCCTTTCAATTTATTCAGAGCAGTGCACTGTCTATCTGAAAGTGAAGGTGTGCGGAAAGTGGAGCCCTAAAGTTGGAGCACTGCTCATGCCACGTGAGTTTTCATTATATTTATTTTTTAAAACTTTGATGGTGGTCGTTAGCGCATACATTCATTATCTAACGAGTGCGCAGACGTTTAAAATTAAAAGAATGCACATACTACTCACTGTTTCTTGCGCTTTGACCGGACAGCCTTCTATGACGTCCTTTCGCACTGCGCTGCTGATAAACGTTCCATACGGTGGCGTGCGGCGAGCCATCCGGTGTGACGTGGACTGGTGTGACGTGGACTGCGTGCTGCCTTGTTGAGTTATTTTACCATTCAGTGACTGTAAATTTGGTGAGTTTATTCCAAACGTTGTGGGGCACGAATCAGATGTCTGGCAATATTTCTTTCAACTCTGCTGAATTCCGTGCGTGTTGGAATCTTGGTCGGACAACATGGTGACATTTGCTCCGGTGGAAAAGCTCATTGACTGTTAACCCTTCAAAGAACTCTCCGTGGGGTGAGGACCTCGGGTGAGACATCGCTCACCGGAGTTACATACTTGTGTTATTTAATGCTGACAGTTACATATTTATTTTATCTACTGCTAACAGTTTTAAGGGGGGTTTATTTTTGTTGTGTTTCCCATTTTTTTATCATAAGGTTGTGGGACCGAAGTGCTTTGAAGATGTTCTACAGAGCATTATGTACCCTGTTACCTATAAGTTCTGGAGTGTTCAGTACTCTGATTTTGTTATATGGGGTAGTGTGTGCCTTAGTTCTTTGTTTTTGGGTCTGTGTGTGTCACTGTAATGATTCCTATACACACAGGGTAATTCTGAAAATCTTCATATTGTATTTGGGTAAAGATAGTCCTGGATGAGGGCCTGTAATGTGCACTAATGAGTGTGTCCCAATTTATTTTCATTATTTAAGTATTTGGGTGAAGGAAATCCTGTAATATGCACGTGTGAGTGTGTTTCCCAGTTCATTATTGATTATTTAAGTATTTGGGTGAGGAAAATCCTGTAATGTGCACGTGTGAGTGTGTCCCAATTCATTATTGATTATTTAAATATCTGGGTGAGGGTAGCCTGTAATGTGCACAATTGGGTGTGTCCCAGTTCATTTTGTTTGTTTATTTACGCAGTCGAGTGTTCCTGGTTATTTTCACGGGTTAAGGTATTCTTGTAAGCCCCGTTACATTCTTGTTGTATTCATGGGTCAGTGTATCACTGTAACTTGTTTTGGGTGAGTGTATTCTTGTTTTCCTTCTGGTGTCTTCTTTGTTGAGTACCAGTTGCCACGCATGTATCTACATTCTTGTTATGGTCCTTTCAGTTTGTTGTCTTCAGTGCTGGTTCGCTGTTAACTTTGCGGCTCCTCTTTTATCCATCTTTTCTTCTGTTGCCGTTGACTGGATCTATGATGCATAAGGGAGCCTGAGACGTCAGGTTTGCTTATGTTATACATGCGTTTCTCTAATTTCTCTTTCCTTTGCCTGTTACATGTTTTGTTTTCAGGTGTATGTATTTTCGTGGCACGAGTCTTGTTTTGCCTTCCTTTATGAGAAATGGGGATGGTCTACGTGCCATTTATTTGCTTATTTACAAATGAATTGAGTGTGTATGTCAATACTTTCCTTCACAATGTGAATGTTATGTTTTGAGTATGCATGCTCTACTTTGATGTTGATTTCCGTTCATTGATGTTGGTGTTGCTTTCTCTAATTCCTCTTTTGTTATTTCCCTAAAGAAAGGAGATATGTTGTATGTGATCTATGTCTCTTTTCCCCTAGCTGGTATTTCCCTGTGACTAACATGATGTCACTGTTAGAATACTTGGTGACATTGTAGAATGTTGGGGGCTTGGCCTGTAGCTGACTGGCAGTTGGTGGCAGGCAGGCTGAGTGACAGGGAGGTCACTCCTGGTGGGGTTTCTTTAAATTACCATCTTATGATCTGGACCAGCAACTTAACATGAATAAAAGAAACTGAATTATATCCCTGACTCAAGGACCTCTTTTATTCACAACGTTTTTTTGCATTTTAACCTCTCTCTTGAGAAATTTTCTATACCCAAATATGTTTTTTTAATCATCTTGCGAGAGTCTCAATAGATAGTAAATTAGTTTTGGGGGAAGAATTGACACAATTGGTTGAGCCTTGGCCCTATTTTTTTTACTTTTCCCCATACAAGCTTGTGAGACTCTTGCAGGATTGTAAAACACAGCGAAGCAGGCTCAGAAATTTTCCATATGGGTCTCGCAAAAAGCTTGCAGGATCATAAAACACCTTGTGGCAGGCTCAGCAATTTTCCATGAGGTCCTCGCAAGTGGCTCATGGGATCGCATGAGCCTCATGCGGCAAGTCTCACTCCCTGAAGCTTGCATTCTACTGTTGTGAAACTCTTGCAGGATCACAATGCAATTTTAGGGAAACAATAGTGTATGAGAAGCACTAGCCTCTCCACTGAGAACCCTCTGTTTGATAATGGGATGATGGGTGTACATACTGGAGTATGAGGAGGGACTACTCTCTGCTCTCGACCCTGTCTCTCAAATAACAACTATGCGTAGTAGGGCATGTGCAGGGACAGGCCTCTCTTCTAAGACCACTCTCTGTTGTAATGGGAGTATATTGTATGGTGTGTCATGGGACTGGCCTTGCTGTTTAGACCTTTCTTTCAGATGATGGATGGGTATAGTAGTCAGTGGGGAGGGACTGGCCTCTCCTTTCAGAAATCTCTCTCAAATGACAGGTAAGCTTAGTAGTGTTTGTGGATGGAATAAACTCTCCTTTGAGACCACTCTCTCAGATGATAGGTGTGTGTAGTAGTTATAGGGAAAGGGTTGGCCTTTCCTTTGAGATTTCTCTCTCAGATGACAGGTGTTCATCGTAGTTAGTGGATGGACTGGCCTTTCCTTTGGGACTTCTCTCTCTGAAGACGGGTGTGCATAGTAAGGAGAGACTGACCTCTCCTTTCAAACCTCTCTCTCAGATGATGGATGTGCATAGTAGGGTGTAGGGAGGGACTGCCCTCTCCTTTCTGAAATCTCCCTTAGATGATGGTTCTGGAGAGATGCTGGCCTCTCCCCTGAGACCCCTCTCTCAGATATTGGTTGTGCATAGCAGGATGTGTGGATGGACTGGCCCTTCCTTTCAGATGTCTGTCTCAGATGACGGGTGTGCATTGTATTGTGTGGAGAATAGCAAGCCTGCCCTTTTACACCTCTCTTTAGGATGACAAGGTGTGCATGGTAAGGTGTGCGGAGAGAGACAACCTCTCCACTGAGACCTTTCTCTCAATGACACGTGCATGAGCATAGTAAGGTGTAGGGAGGTGTAGGGAGGGACTGCCCTCTCCTTTCTGATATCTCCCTCAAACAATGGGTGTGCATGGCCTGAACTCTCCATTGAGACTGCTCTGTCAGATGATGGAAGTGTGTAGTAGGATGTGTGTATAGACTGGCCTTCCACTGAGACCTCTGTCTCAGATGACGGGTGTGCTTAGTAGGGTGTGTTGAGAGAGACTGGCCTCTCCACTGACACCTCTCTCTCAGAAGATGCGTGTGTGTAGTAGTGAGTAGAAAGGGACTATCCTCTCTGCTAATACCCTTCTCTCTGAAAATAGGTGTGCATAGTAAGGCATTGGAAGAGCGTGTACTCTACTCATAACTCTTACCAATCTATTGTTACGTTACTCCAGATTTACCAAGCCTTGGTAAATATCTTTTAAGGATTTGTGCTGGCCAAGTGTGGCTCAATGGTAACACAAACCCTTGATCAATCTGAGCCCTGGTATTCAGAGTAGAGGTGCTTGGTGCCAGCCTGACAAGGAGGGTGTAGGACCGTAGGAGTGGAGTGGACATCAAGTGAATGATACTGCCAGGATTCTGTTCCACTATGAGCCAGGTGTCCTCTTTTTTAAGGGCTGTCACTGTTACAATAATAGTATATAAGAGGTGTTAGCATTCTCTGTGGCTTTATATAACTCATACAGTCCCAATCTCCTTGAGGTACAGTACGTAAAGGGAAACTGACTTGGCCCATCAATAGTTAAAGTAGACAAAGAAGCAAAGATCATTCATTGAAATGAATAAATAGGTCTTAATGTAATTTTAGAGTAGAAAAGGAAACTCGGAATAGGCTAGAAAGTGCAATGCTGTGCCTGACAAAATGTTTTTCTGTAGAGAGTACCACAGGGAGCAGAGACTGATGCTTTCACCAAGGGCGCCACTATCACCAACAGCACTGTGGCCAGTCGCGCCCGGCATAAATCGCGAGTGGGTCACAGGGGAGGGGTGGTTTAATACCTTTCCGGGTCCCGTGCTGTCACAGCTCCTGGTCGGGTCCCACATTAAGGAACAGGAAGCAAGCAGCCTCCCTCCCCTAATCCAATCAAAATGCTGCAATGGCAGTGTTGTGATTGGTGGGGGCGGCACCTAGCCGGGGAGGCCGTTTTCTCTATGTAGGCTGCATGTAGCCTACGCAGAGAAAAGGGAGAGTGCGCATGACTGGTTTGGTTATCCCCAGAGGGCCGACCAAATAGTCAGGTGCCACAGCATTGGGCTAGCCACTCCTCCCCTGCTTTACAGCAGACCTGTGCAAGACCTGTTTCTGGATGTATGACGTTACACTGCATACTTTTACAACGCCTACCTTTACAGCACAATTTTTACACCGCAACATCCATTACAACGCATACCTTTAAAGCGCATGCCATTACAAGGAATTCTTTGAAACTACCTTTACAACGCATTCCACTACAATACATATCACCTTTACAACGCATACCATTACAACGCATAACATTACAATGCATGTAAGGTAAGTGTTGGATAGTGTAGGGTTAAAATTACATTCTAACTCCAGGGGGTGCAACAGTAGGGTAAGTGTTGGATAGTGTAGGGGTAAAAATTACTATTCTAACTCCAGGGGGTGCAACAGTAGGGTATGTGTTGGATAGTGTAGGGGTAAAAATTACTATTCGAACTCCAGGGGGTGCAACAGTAGGGTAAGTGTTGGATAGTGTAAGGGTACTATGTGTTGCAATGCTATACGTTGTAATGGTATGCGTTGTAATGACTGCGTTGTAATGGCATGCGTTGTAGTGGTGTGCATTGTAGTGTCATGTGTTGTAATGGTTGCATTGTAAATGCATGCGTTGTAATGGATGTTGCGTTGTAAAAGTTTTGTTGTAATGGTAGTGCGGTGTAAAAGTTGCGTTGTAAAGGTTGTTTCCCCCTGTTTCTGCTTCTTGCACTGTGAGAAAGCATTGGGGAGACGCTACTCTGCCCTAATGGAGGAGCTGCCCCTGGCCGTGACAGATGGTTCTGCTGGCCCCAGTAAGTCATGTTTATTATTATTTGTTACTTTTAACTATTCCCACTAGTAATGTATTATGGCCTTCTGTAATTACTTTTTTTTTCAACTCACCTGCCTATTGTTTGTTATCCTTTCATTTCTCTGTGTTTTCTACATTTCCTGTTTCCACAGCTGACTGTCTCCTGTCTGTGGCTTACTTCTGCTCCTCTTTTTAGTAAGCTTTCCCTCACCTCTCTTTTACATCACTTGTGTAGTATTGTTAAGGGAACAGTTTTTTGGTAACTTAAAGAGAATCGCAGGTCCAAGTAACTGTTCACAAAACATGTTGGTTGAGAAGACTTTCATGTACAAATAGCCAAAAATACAGGGGCAAGATTAGAGTGGTCATGGACCCCCAGTGTTATTTTATACTTGCAGTTTTTATAACAGTGCAGGGTGGCAGGAATGAGATACCAATCAATACCATATTTCCATTGTATTCCCTTTCATTCTTATCCGTTAGTAGCCTAATCCCTATATTAGGAGAAAAACATTTTTGGTTGACTTCCTGGTTGTCAACCAAACTTTTCAAAGGGATACGTTCGATAGACGATAGCCAACTTAACTTTACTGAGGTATTGCTGTTGTACTTTGTGCAAAAGGTGGTTAATCTGGTATCTAAAATGGGCAAATTATGGTTTTGTCACCAGCACCATTCAGCCAGAGATGGAGGAGGCCCAGGTCAAGGGATAGGGGAGTAGTCCAGTGGTGGCAGGGACAAGTGATGAAATCACATTGCTTTCCTATTGACAATACTGTATTTGTTAAGCTATCCTATCCTTCACCTCCCTGCCCATGGCATTTTGCAATTTAAAACTCCAGAATGTTTTGTTTAATTTGGCTCTGCAGTATAGGCAGTGAATTGTCCATCTGCTTCAGTTATACAGCACGGCACAAAGTCTGCAAGGCATACAAACTAAAGACAATGTGTGTTTTTTCCAGTGCCTACTCAGTCACCTGCTACTTCTCTTCATCATTCTTCATCATTCTTTCTATCCCAGCCTACCCGAAAATGTAAATTCCATCTTGGCATGTGGCACATTTTTCTGCCCCAGTGACTTACATTTCATGGTTTCCATTACGGATTTATGGTTCCAATTTTTTCCTTCCCTTCACCAATTTGACTAAGCAAAAGCATAGTACATGATCAGTGACACCCAACCATTCCTTAACAAAACCACTACCATCCCTATCCCTATAACTTACCTTCCCGTAGACTAACTTCCTCCACTGACAAGTGAAGATATTAGTGGAGGAATAATTTGTGATGGAGGGTGTAATGTGGGTCTAAGGGCCTTAGAGTTTGGTAGATGGGATACTCTGTAACAAGCGTAACAAGTAAAATATCCTGTTTGCTATACTATAGTACATCATTTATATTCTATGCGCTGTCTATTGTAATATGGTGGATGGTATGTCATTTACTTGCCACGTGTGTGTTGGAGTATCCCAGCTGCGAGACTCTATCAGGCCCTCAGTTTGGACTCAAGGTAACACTGAAAAGGATGTAGAAGAAGAGCAGGACCATTGAAATGAATGATAAGTTAATAACATGAAATAACAGCTGCCTCAAAAACATGTTGCAGAGTAGCAGACTCCATTCATGTTGCACATATAGTCAAGTTGTTGTGTGCTAATTAATGGCGGCTATTTGATTAACTAACACACATAAAGTGTCTGTTCAGTTTCACCATTACGAAATTCTTTAAACTAAAATCACTTTTTCATTATGTTGGCGGTGTGGCTTCATTCTTTGGTGTCAGTGCTATTGCATTATGTGATGCATGTGTGGGAAAAATTGTCTCAGTGACTAATCATATCAAAAAATCCAATGACCCTAGGGGATCAGCAATGTTCTGCTACTATGCCACGATACCATGAACAAGTATATATAGCTATAGCTACTTCTGCTGCTGGAGGTCAAAAAACCCAGTTGGAAATATCCAGAGTGACACTGACTGGTGGCCTTGGAGGAGAAGGAGGAGTATTCTAGGGCATCTAGTTGTTTGAGACAACAGCTATCCCCACCTCCAACCGGGCAATGCCATCGCCTGCAGGTGGGGTCCAGCACAACTGCCAACCAGGACACCAAGAACCAACTTCTCATCATCAACTCGTCAGCCACATTGAGAGCTGGTGCTCATCAGGTGGGGTCAGCAAAACCTGGCCCAACAGATGGCCGATGTGAGGAAGGATCTGCGATGCCCTCAGGGACTTGTTATATTGAACAGGTTTTTTTTGGGTAGGAGGGACTGTTATGGGAGATGAGGGTGGGAAGGGTATTTGGGGAAAAGGATATTTTTGGGACTGTGCTTAGGGAAGGGGGTGGGCCTGTTGTGAGTGGAAAGGATGTGAAGGGGAGTTGGGGAATGTGACATTTTGGCGGTTTTGCTTGGGGAGGAGGGTTGGCCTGTTGTGGTGGAGATGGTGGGGAGGAGAATTGGGGAAAGACACATTTTTGGGGATTTACTTGGGAAAGGGGTGGGCCTGTTGTTGTTTACTATTTGTAAAAAAATTAATGGATCTTTATTTATCTTTAGTATCTTTCTTTGCATAGCTACTAGCTAGTTAGTGTAGAATTGTGGTTTACAACAAGTTCCGAAATGCACCACTTTGGCAGTCAAAATTACACCATATGTCAGTGAAAGAGTCTGTATTCAAAAAGAAACAATCCAAATAAAAGAGCGCTGAGTCCAAAATTGCAAGCAGATGTTCAGGATTCTTTAATTTTCAGATCGAAAAGCCAGCCAACGCGTTTCGTTCCCTCAGGAGGAACTTCTTCAGGGCAGTACTAATAGATGACAAGTTTATGGATTTCATGAGCCGGGATCAAAGATTAACCATAGATATGTATAACCTATGTCAGGATGTCGACGAGTGGATGGGGTCACCAGATATTAATTTCAGAAAGGTAGTTGCCTTATATCTTCAAAAAGGAATACACCTTGTGAAAGCCTTCCTGCAGATTTTTCAATTATCTCTATTGTTTCCTATTTTTCATTTCTTCTTCATAAGTAACAGAAAGCTGTGAAGTATTCTTGCTGAATTATAACCTCTAAGTATTTAGGAGGTTCGTATTATTCGCTGTCACTGGTTCCAATTCAGAGATCCCTAATCGACTCTAGACGAGGTAGTCACATTCAGGTAGTTACCTGTGGGGGTTCCATTCGATATCCCCGGTCGGCGTATCCTCAGTACTCGCACCTGGTCTGCTCCGGCCAATGTTACATTGGCCGGAGCAGTCCACCTCGACTACCTCGTCTAGAGTCGATTAGGGATCTCTGAATTGGAACCAGTGACAGCGAATAATACGAACCTCCTAAATACTTAGAGGTTATAATTCAGCAAGAATACTTCACAGCTTTCTGTTACTTATGAAGAAGAAATGAAAAATAGGAAACAATAGAGATAATTGAAAAATCTGCAGGAAGGCTTTCACAAGGTGTATTCCTTTTTGAAGATATAAGGCAACTACCTTTCTGAAATTAATATCTGGTGACCCCATCCACTCGTCGACATCCTGACATAGGTTATACATATCTATGGTTAATCTTTGATCCCGGCTCATGAAATCCATAAACTTGTCATCTATTATTACTGCCCTGAAGAAGTTCCTCCTGAGGGAACGAAACGCGTTGGCTGGCTTTTCGATCTGAAAATTAAAGAATCCTGAACATCTGCTTGCAATTTTGGACTCAGCGCTCTTTTATTTGGATTGTTTCTTTTTGAATACAGACTCTTTCACTGACATATGGTGTAATTTTGACTGCCAAAGTGGTGCATTTCGGAACTTGTTGTAAATCTTGTGTTTAACCAAAGTTGTTGGTTATACTCTCTGGACAGGGAGTATTCTGAATATTGCACACGATTTGACAAATAATCTAAATACAAATATTGGAAATAGTTGGATTGGTGCTTGCAGGGTGCTAAAAGTGGTCCACTGTCCAAATTGTGTGTTTCTGAAAAATTAGTGTAGAATTGTGTTTAGTGATATGAGCGAGACGAGAAGCTTTCTTCTGAAATTGTCACACATTATACTGGACATCCACTTTTCCACCTAGACGTTCCCTACCTGGAGTCCATTGCCTTGTATTTAGTCTTCAGTAGGTTACCTACAGCTTCCTGAAGTCCAGTATACCCCGCTACCAGAGTCGGAAGCAAACACTGACTATATGTTTGACTTTTTTGCTTGATTAGGTTTTGCAGCACCCAGCCACCTATCAGTGATACTTGTATACTAGTTAGTTACTGCCCTTGCCCTACCCATCTGTAGCTATTGGCCACTAACGGGGTCTGCCAATAACACACACAACAAGCATTGGCAAAACCAATAGGTCTCGCCAATGCAAGACGTACAGGCTTTGTCGATGTGTTATTTTTTTTGCCACAGATTGTAAGAACGACAGGCAGACAGTGTGAACACACAGTTAGGAGAAAGCAGACATCCACAAAAAGTGTCAGCTGACAGTCATGATGAAGCACACATGCATAGACTGTGTGAGGCCAAGCACAGGAAGAAGCAGACTCACATATAGTGTGAATCTACAGACAGGAATCAGTGACACCCAAAGCTAATGTGGCGCACAAAGAAGATGAATCAGACACTCAGATACAGGAATCAAACTCACAGACATGCACATCTTCCTCTGTTAAGCATGTCTGCTTCTAATAAAAACTTGTTTTATATAGCGCCTCATGTCGTACTTCTAGGTTTTGTGGAGCTAAGAATAACATATTCTACCATTATCCAATGTATGCTACTCAGTTTACCTATCTGAAGAGGAAATATTGGTAAGTTCTCTTTTCAGGGAACTTGTGACCTAAAGATCACCCTAGTAGTTAGCAGCAGGCTAAACCTCACTGAGCCACCCAGCATGCTTTGAAAGCGGGCTGTCATGTCAGTCAAGGCACATGCTGTAGTCACCCAGGTATGTAAGAGCCAAGCTCATGTCAAGTCAAGTCAAGTCATAGAATTTATATAGCGCACTACATACCCAGAGGGTTTCAAGGCGCTTAGGAAGGGGAGGAGGATTACTTGTCAAATATCCACGTTTTAAGTTGCTTTCTGAATGCTAGGTGGTTCTGGGTAAGGCGAAGGTAAGCGGGGAGTGAGTTCCATGTTTTAGCAGCCAGGTATGAAAAGGATCTGCCTCCCATGGTGGTCTTGTTGATGCGAGGTACAGTGGCGAGGGCTTGGCTGGAAGAACGTAGTTGGCGGGAGGGGGTGTAGAAGGATAGTGGTGAGTTGAGGCATTCTGGACCGATGTCGTAGAGTGATTTGTGTGCGTGGGTAAGCAGTCGGAAAGTGATCCTCTTATTGACGGGTAGCCAGTGGAGGTCTTTAAGGTGATCAGAGATGTGTTCGTTGCGTGGGATGTCTAATATGAGTCTTCACCTGGGTCTGCACCTCAACCTGAAGGCCATTACTATGAAGAAACACTGCACACAAAGTGGTCTTCAGCTCCAGCAATTACCGGAGCAGAAAACTCGCCATACATAACATATAAAGACATTTACATGGATTGATCAGACCGAAACAGAGAGATGACAACACCTAGCCAAGGAAATTAACTCACAAGAGGCCCTTTTCACAGTACTGATAATAAACTTTGATTGAAGTTGCTCCTTGTGTGTCTCCAGACAGCCAGGAAGCTTTAAACAGGCCAAGTGTACACGCCCCATTTAATGCAAAATTCCCTCTGCAGTGAAACTCTGGGCGACAGATTTGCCGGAGTCCTGGTTCAGGTGACATTTAGAACAGGCCCCAACAACTAATAGTGATTTCTGAGACTCTCAGCTCACCTGCTTGACTTTACTAAAGTGGTCAGGGAAGGGTCATCTTGGCAGAGATGGGCACTTACTGGGAGGGGAGAGATTGTTTGTTTCTGACTTTATCAAAGAGGCCTTCCTACATTTCCTTTTTGTTGAACTTTCAAATCACTGGTAATAACAATCGTTTGGTGCAGATTTCATGTTAAACCATAAATGTGACCGTGCCAGCTGTGGTAGTTTGTGTATTTGGGGTGGATAGGGGGTAGGATTTGATGTGTGATGGTGGAAGTGCTCCTTCTCTTGTGTCACTTTCCCGCTGCTCTCCATTTCCGGCTGCCTGAAAGCAGGGACTGTGCCAATAAAACAACATCAAAGTAATTAGTCTTTGCCACCTATATTCAATTAGTTGCATTGTTTAATTTCCATATTTTACCAAAAGAAGCATTTCTTATATTTTATTAAAACATTTTAGGAGTAAACCTGGTTCTGTAAAAGGAAGTGGTGACTTCTGAAACAAAGTCTCAGACTGCTTTAATAATCTGTGCCATTTATTTGATTCTGTAAAAAGAAGCAACAACTTCTGAAACAAGGGCATGGAATGCTTAAATAATCTGTGCCCAAAGAAAGAGAATTGGGCAGTGTAGAACTGTCCTTACTAGAGCGTTTGGGCAGGGGCTGAAATGAAGAATATTGTACTGTCCTTACTACAGAGGATGGGCATGGACTGCAAGGCACATTGTAGAAATGGACCCTATGCAGCGATATGGAATGGGGTGAATACCATAGAGCAAACTGTCTTTAAGGCAGAGGTAAGAGTGTAGGTTGAACAGAGAATTCCAAAATTGTAACGCGCACAAAAAGAGAACATAGCTGGGAGAGCATAATTCAAAATATTATCCGTACAAATACAATTAATAGTCTGATATAGAACAGCAGCTCAACACAACTGGGGGCACATTGTTGTTCAGAACTAGCACCAATGACTATAAAGGCTTCATTATGTACCAGGTAGCCAGTGGTGTGGACGGGGGACAAAACAGATTCTAAAAAAGATTCCTGGACTTCCCTTAAATAAAGATATTACATGGACTGACTGGTACTCCATTGTGTGCACTTGCTGCAGCGATACAGCAGTCAGTAAAGAGTAACAGCAAAGCTGTGACTGTTATAGAGGATATTGACTATAGAGAACAGCGAACTACTTTATTAGAGTGTGAATGTAAATATTTGTTGACAGGCGTCAGGATAGATAAGATAGCTAGAACTGCCCCTATAGCAGGTTATAAGATGGGTTGAAAATAATAATATTATTTGTGGAGGTTATGCAATGGGTAGTGTATGAAACTGGTTTACTGGTTGACTGGGGGATGGGCTCTGATCAAGCAGCAACCACAACTCTATTCAGAATAAGACACAAGCAAACCCTAAATTAACCTGTGCTCAACCATCGGTAACTTGGCATAGAGCAGTGAGGTTTAACTTAAAAGCAATGTTTAAAGTATTTGTGCCACACATCAAACAGTAATAAAGTGAGAAACACCAGCCAAAAATGATTCCATGCCAGATTTGAAAAACAGAGTAAATTATAATAAATAAATCAAGACCAAAATGACAAAACTCAGTAGCTATGCAAGTTTATAGATTTCAGTGAAAACAGCGCCAAAAAGCCTATGTATATCTGGTCGCGCTAGAGCAGCAGAAGATCGGACCTACCACGATGGAGCGTGGGCCAGCTACAGGGACCTAGTTAGGTCCACTGAACAAGAGTACCTTAAATACTGGTTTGCAAAGTGTATATATATTTAACACTCAAAAACGTAAAAAAAAACACTCAGTCACTGGATGATGTCATCAGTGATGTCAATTAATATGTCGTCAGTGATTTCATCAGTGATGCCACTGACCATGTCATGAGTGGTGTAATATGTGAAGTCATAAGCAGTGCATTCTGGGGCGCAAGTTATAGTTAGCTCAGCAAACTATAACTGCTGAATTTCATTGGTTTTGTACAAATGAAACTTGAGCCTAAATATAACATCTCTGTAACCTTTGTATTTTCAGTGAATTTCTAAGGTTTGTTTAATTATATTTCCTAACTATAATGTCCCAGTAACCTGTGTTTTTTTCAGTGAATTTCGATGGTCTGTTTAATTGTATTTCCTAACTATATTGCCCTTGTAATCTTTGGTTTTTCAGTGAATTTTTAAGGTTTTTTAAATGCTAATTCCTACTTATAACATCTCTATAAACTTTGTTTTTTTCCAGTGAATTCCAAGGTATTTATAACCAGTAAACTTTGAGAGTGGATGTGTGAGTCACTCTATAGGGTGGTGACCTGGTGTGTGAGTGGCTATATGGGTCTGTGAGTGAGTATGTAATGTCTGGGTAATATCGTAAGTGCATGAGTAGTGCCTGGGTGATTGTATTATTGCATAGGTAGTGCCTGGGTGATTCTATGTGTGCAATTGCCCAGGAAACACTGCGAATACCAGGTGTTTTTTGACAAAGTGTAAAACACACATATAGACATATTTTACATAACGTTTCATGTAGCTATTTAGTAAGATACTAATTTGATTTTCCCCTTTGTATTCATTTGTCAAATAACTACATCAAAAATGCATTTTCATTCTTCACAGCAACACTGGAGGTTGCAATGACATCAGTAGTCACGATTGCAAATGACAATTTGTAAAACAGATATATAGACATAGTGTACACAAAGTTTGAGTCTAGTTGTTTAGTAACATATTGGTTTAACTTTATTTTAAGAACACATTTGTAAATCAAAGGCAAAGAACACATTTGTAAAAAACACTGGTTTCAACAAATAACTTTCAACATCTGAACTCATGAATAAAAGATAACTACCAAACCCCCATCAAACTACCCATTGTTACCCAAGCTCATGGGGAATCAAAAACTGCTGCAAAACTAGTGCAATGCACAATCTGTGACAAGGCCCATTCTAGAGGGATGAAGAAAAAATATTCATGTTGAACAACATCAATGTTATATCATCTTAAAACCTATCATAGAAAACATCTCCAACTGGCGATCTAGCAGAGGGTAGCTGGAGGGCCATCTACATCAATGGCAGCAGCAACGGTTCCCAGCTAGAAAGTTCCTTCAGAGGTGCAGACTACTACAACAGATATGGCTCCAGAGGTTTAAAAAATGGCCACATATTGAATGGACTGTAGTGTTGTTATAAGTGCTGGTGAGCAGTGTGTTACAGCTATTCGCAAAGCTGCAAAGAATCATACATGTCAATTATTTTTGCACATTTTTGTAATTCCTCCTGTCCCAATTGTCATTTTTTACCATAAAAAAGAACAC
This sequence comes from Lissotriton vulgaris, assembly GCF_964263255.1. Classification (NCBI taxonomy): domain Eukaryota; kingdom Metazoa; phylum Chordata; class Amphibia; order Caudata; family Salamandridae; genus Lissotriton; species Lissotriton vulgaris. The sequence goes on along the minus strand of NW_028241700.1, from coordinate 32,777 downwards.
ACATTTTTTACAACTTTACAAAATCACAAAAAAATTCAAAAACAAAACAGAAAATCATATCATCGGGAAATAAAGGAATATCAGTGGACAATATATTTATCAACTAAAATAAGAGGAAGAACACGCCCATTTGTCTATCTTGAACATTCTTTAAGAGGAGTTCACAGTGAACAGATTTGCGCAATGGACAATATGTCACAAGACATTGTCAAGGGGTACAAATAAAAAATATTCTTGCAGGACCACATCCATGCTTTACAATCTAAAAACATACCATAGCAATAATGTGAGAGCAGAAATAAAGCAAAGCCAGGCTGAAGGGCCCCCAACTTTAATAGCAGCCCTAACAACACTGTGCACAGAGTCCCTTTAGATGTCCAATCTCAACTTCAAGATTTAGTTCCACACTTTTTCTGGATGGCATCATTCTGCATGGTTTGTGGAGTTGTAGTGAGTGCTGGAGAGCATTTCATAACAGGCATTCACAATGCTTCAAAGAATCATACATATTGTTTTATTTTTATTTTTGGCCATTCATAGTTTTTCTACATTAGCAGGCATTTTATTATCTCACAAAAGGGGTATCTAATATCTATGTGTTATTCATTTTATTATCTTCAAATTTATGAGTGGTGTACATCTAACATCCTGAAATGATGAATGGTGCTTTGGCACACTTTGTTTTATAAACAAGCTAGTGAGTATCCCTGCAAAGGTGTATGCTTTCTAACCTTGCAAGGATCCAATCCTTGTAAAGTACTTATTTTGTGTTTTAAACTTCGCATTGGAAAGATATGTAGAATTGTCCTTAATATATCAAAGGATTGCTGCTGAATACTACAAACACTACTACTAAAATTCAATTTCTATACAGGTGCCTGATTCCTCCTTTCTTGTACCTCTTCTCCAATAACTTATTTTACAGTTGTAGGTACCCAACACCTCTTTTGCTATAGTAGTGCCATTCTTCCATCATTTCATAACAACATACTTGTTAATCAGTAGCATGAACTAATCTATTATCCCGGAGATGGCTTTCTTCATTAAGGAAAGACTCTGTACTAGAAGTACGCATACATTCTCCACTATAAACTGTAGAAAAGTTACTTCTATTCACTAATCTTTTTTTCTGGTTTTGTCTCCACCTGCACAGCACCATTTTGTCAAGAGTCTTCATTCTATTCAGAATCAAAGTAAAAAGTTTCACCTTCAAAGCAAAGCACTTATCAACTAGTCTCTCAACTTGTTCTTTCTGTTTCAGTGCATGTCGGCTTCTTCTTTACGTCTTCATATTTCTCAGTAGATTTATAACTACTCTACTGTGAAACATTCTGGCTCAGATTTCCTTAAACTACTTCTGTCTACTGGTTAAGGTGTGTCCATCATTTTTAAATTCTTTCCTGTTCTTGTTATATGGATTTTGTCTATTGTTAATCTTTCACATAGTCTGAATGTTATATTCATTATTTAATAATCTTTGGAAATGTCCACATATATTCATAAGGAATTACTTTGTCCTCTTACCAAGAGATCTTTTTTCTTTCACCACTGTTTCTTCATTTTGAGTCTCAGTTCTGGATAGATACTGTAGTTGCTTCTGCTCCTTTTTCCTCTATGCTTTTGTACGCATTCTGTCTGTAATTATGCAGATATTGTTCTTTAAAAAAATATATATATATTAGATTTTTTCTGGCCAATGTACCAACTACTGTACTACTAGTATACACATAATACATAAGCAGTTTTTATGTTATGTTGCAGTTTTAAATCTACAAATGTACCTACCTACATAACTACAAGCACTTACTTCAATGCCCCAAACCAAAACTAAATCACAATATGTAATTTATTAGTTACCTTTTAATATTATAGTACCCTCTCCTACAACACAGCTGCACTCTTTCTCAGTTCTCACTTGTACATGCTAAAAGACCATTTTATCCCTTATGTACCCAATTTTAAAATAATCAACAAAAGTGTACAAGTACATACATTTTCTCAATACTGTAAATCCTAAAATACAACATAAGAGCTATTTCTGTGCATCTCTACCACTGTGTCACTGGTACATTTAGTGTTTCAATACTTTCCTACTTAGATGTGTCAGATTACAATTTTGAGAAACACTGCCTATGAAAATCTGCACATTAATCTGTTTCATATCATGTAGCTCACTAATTCTTCCAAGCACATACCAACAGTGTGTGGCAGGTTACATATATAATTCATCAGATGATTCTAAAACAGCACATATTCCGCACTAATACCTGTAAATACATGTGTTTCTGGTTGAGTGCAACAATACTCCCTGGATGATTGGATGAGTTCATAAATAGTGCCTATGTGATTCCCTAAAAATAATCGGTGATGTCTGCATGATTCCCTGAGTATGGAGGAGCTACATAGGTGGCCCCATATCTGCATAGCGAGTACCTGTGTATTGGCATGACTATATTGCTACTATCTTGGTGTTGGATGAATAAATGGCTGTTACCTGCCTAGTTCAATGAGTACCTAATTAGGGCCTGTGTGATTGAAAAGGGCATGTGTAGTGCCTGGGTGACTGAATACGTCCAGATATCCCACTTGATATATCATTGTCTCTCTAAGAGCATGCATTGATCTGTTACTCAGTGTGCACATGAATCAGAGAGTTTATAACACTGAAAACAACAATTTGCCCTTTTTCAAGGCACAAAACATTTTCTTATGGCATACTTACATCGTTTCATAAATATTTCTTGTGTCTTTAAAACATAAATTAATCATTTTTCAAAGAAAAGTTACTTACCAATTGAAGCTACTACAAGAACTTTCAAGAGACATTCTGCACTATTAACCCTCCTCAATTTTAAACATAGCATGTTTCAAGAAATACACCATCCTCACCATATACATGACATTTTCAACAGCCTTAAATAATGCAGATCACCATGTAAACATGTAAACATAATAGATACACACTTTCGGGCCATCTTTCTAAACATATATAGTTCTCTGCATCTTTAAATAAAGTCAAGAGTCTCATTGTACACATAACTATCTCCAACCACAAAAACCATATCTCATCATCTAAGTATATGCAAACCGGTCATATAACTTAAAAACCACATTGCCAAACCTTTCCTAATACATACCTAATACGCATTACCACTTTATGATTCAAATACACATGCAGCACATTTTTATTTTATTTTATTTCTAACTACACTACTCCTGTTTAATAATGTGACTAACACTACCACAGCTCCCAGAATGCAAATAATATAGATGCATCTATTCTGCACGTAATGCTTAGACATTTAAAAACATTGTCATTTTTTAATGCATTGCCCTTTTTTTAAGAGTACTAACCTCTTAAACACATTCCCGCTGCCAGATACAGTTCATCTGATATATATTTTTTTCACATCGTTTTAATCAAACTCCCATACACATCTTCATTTCTAATGTATATTTTTTAAATAATTAAAACGTTATATACATACCAGATAATTGAGTTTGTAGATTATATTGTTGTGTTAGCACTTTCTGTATAGTTTTGACACTGTTAAGTTTAGTAAAAACTAAGCAACAGAATGGTACATCACTCTCATAGAAGGCAACTATAAAATGGCCATCTCTCAACTTTCCACTCTATGATCATGAGAAAGGCAGTAAATGAAATCCTGGCTTTCATTTTAGACTACTGTATCTCCACTCATGAATGGTTAGTATCTGTAAACCTTTTTCCTCTGTTTCAAAACCAGGTGCATGTCTTCGCGTGTTCGCAATGTTTCCGCGATCATCATGGAATAATCGCAACCAATATTTAGCTTCAGATTTTTAAAATATAAATAATGAACAACAGTCTATTACATATTCCTGAGTTGGTAATTAAAGTTTGCCATTACTGAAATTGTCTTTAATATCTGAGTCATCTGTCATTTCAGAATACAAATTATTTGAATCCCTAAATAGTGGCTTATTACAATCTAATGTTGAAACAAATGATTCAATTATGAAATGAACCAAACGTAAAGCACAACAAAGCTCCACAGAAATAAACAATTCTACATGGGTGTATACTTAATAGAATTCAAATTTATATAAAAGATTTGGTTTACAAAAAAGGATTCAAATAAATAACATAAAAGCAAAAGCGACTAAAGTCAACACTTATTCATAAAGATCTTGAAACACTTTTACCATAGCCCATTTCACATATTAATTGACAGGAAGAACATCATTGACATTACAATGAACAATTCCGAAAGAATAGTAATAGAGAAAATGGGTCAGAGTGTTGACATTTTGGTCTTTGTTGTGAAAGCATCTATAAGACAATCTTCAGGACGTAAATTCTTGTGTGTACTGACCACACTGTATCATTAGGAACCTAGTTATATGTTCCAAAACCAAACAGAGCAGCAACCTCCCTTGTCCATGGGCGAGTAGAGCTTCATCAATGCTACCCTGCACTTCGACTAATGTTCCAGAGCCAAAGTTCAAGTTCAAGTTCAAGTTCAAGAATTTATATAGCGCACTACTCACCCAGAGGGTCTCAAGGCGCTTGGGGAAGGGGTTTGTTATTTGTCGAATAGCCAGGTTTTGAGTTCTTTTCTGAAGGAGGAGTGGTTCTGTGTGAGGCGGAGGTGAGTGGGGAGTGAGTTCCTGGTCTTGGCCGCCAAGTAGGAGAAGGATCTACCTCCCATGGTGGATCTTTGAATACGTGAAACTGCGGCAAGGCCTTGATTGGAGGATCTTAGTTGGCGGGTGGGTGTGTAGAAGGACAGTCGAGTGTTGAGACATTCGGGCCCTAGTTTATAGAGGGCCTTGTGTGCGTGGGTGAGGAGACGGAATGTTATTCTCTTGTTGACGGGAAGCCAGTGGAGGTTTTTCAGGTGGCCGGTAATGTGATCTCGGCGAGGGATGTCCAAAATGAGTCTTGCTGATGCGTTTTGGATGCGTTGAAGTTTTCTCTGTAATTTGGCTGTGATTCCAGCGTAGAGGGTGTTTCCGTAGTCTAGTCGACTCGTAACCAGTGCGTGGGTGACGGTCTTTCTTGTCTCAGCGGGGATCCAGTGGAAGATTTTTTTGAGCATACGAAGTACGTTGAAGCAAGAGGATGAGACAGCGTTGACTTGTCTGGTCATCGAGAGGGAGGAGTCTAGGATGAAGCCAAGGTTGCGTGCGTGGTCTGTGGGTATGGGTGCTGAGCCCAGATCCGAAGGCCACCATGAGTCGTCCCAGGCAGAGGGGGATGATCCTAGGATGAGCACTTCCGTTTTGTCTAAGTTAAGTTTTAGGCGGCTGTTTTTCATCCATACGGCTACTTCTTTCATGCCTTCGTGAAGATTGGTTTTGGCGGTGTTGGGGTCTTTGGTGAGGGAAAGGATCAGCTGGGTGTCATCAGCGTAGGAGATGATGTTAAGGTTGTGTTGACGCGCGATGGAAGCGAGTGGACTCATGTAAACGTTGAAAAGCGTGGGACTGAGTGAGGATCCTTGTGGTACACCGCAGATGACTTAGTGGCTTCTGATTTGAATGGAGGAAGTCGGACTCTCTGAGTTCTCCCAGCTAGGAACGAGATGATCCAGTCCAAGGCTTTTCCTTTTATGCCAATGTTGCTGAGGCATTGTATGAGGGTGCTGTGACAGACAGTATCGAAGGCGGCGGAAAGATCGAGTAGAATGAGGGCCACTGTTTCTCCGTTGTCCAGTAGTGTTCTGATGTCGTCTGTTGCTGCAATGAGGGCGGTTTCGGTGCTATGTTTGGCTTGGAAGCCGGACTGTGAGGGATCGAGGGAGTTGTTGGATTCGAGGAAGGCGGAGAGTTGGCTGTTGACGGCTTTCTTGATGATTTGGCCGGGAATGGGAGGAGGGATATGGGGCGGTAGTTTTTGAGTTCATTGGGGTCTGCTGTGGGTTTCTTAAGGAGGGCGCTGACTTCGGCATGTTTCCAGCTTTCTGGGAAGGTAGCAGAGTTGAAGGAGCAGTTGATGATATCACGGAGATGGGGTGCGATGATGGAGTCTGCTTTGTTGAAGATGTGGTGGGGACATGGGTTGGTTGGCGAGCCAGAGTGGTTGGAATTCATTAGGCGGATGGTGTTTTCGGTGGTGATTGGGTTCCAGGCGCTGAGATTGTTAGAGGGTGGTTTGGGTTCTGAGGGGGGTGGAGAGGAATGTTCGTTGGAACTGGTTTTGAAGCTGTTATGTATGTCGGCAATTTTGTTGTAGAAGAAGGAGGATAATGAATCGCAGAGGTCTTGGGAGGGAATGATGTCGTTTGAGGCTGCGGTGGGGTTGGTGAATTCTTTGACGATGTTGAATAGTTCTTTGCTGTTATTGGTGTTGTTGTCGATTCGATCCTTGAGTGCTGATTTCTTGGTGGATCGAATTAGCTGGTGGTGTTTGCGGGTGGCTGCCTTGAAGGTGGTCATGTTGTCGGTGGTTGGGTTTTTTCTCCAAGTTTTCTCGAGAGTACAGCATTGCTTCTTGGATTTCTTGAGGTCATCATTGAACCAGGGGGACTTTTTGTTGTCTTGTTTGGTGTGTTGGTTTTTCAAGGGTGCTAATTCGTCAGCGCAGTGAGTGATCCATTGTTTGAGTTTGATGGCAGCTTGGTTTGGGTCCGATGAGAGGGCGGGTTGGTTTTGGTTGAGCGATGTGAGGAGTTGGTCGGTGGTGATTTTGGTCCATTTTCTTCGGGGAATAGGTTGTGGGGGGTTGTGGGTTGAGGTGGTTTTGTAGCTGAAGTGAACACAACTGTGGTCCATCCAATGGAGAGCTGTGGTGCGATCGAAGGAGATGTGTTTGCTGGAAGTGAAGATTGGGTCGAGCGTATGTCCGGCTATATGAGTGGGGGTGTCAACAAGTTGTTTGAGGCCGAGATTGGCCAGGTTGTCTAGAAGAGTGGTGGTGTTGCTGTCGTTTCTCTTTTCCAGGTGGAAGTTGAGGTCTCCTAGTAGAATGTAGTTCTCGGAGGCGAGGGCATGTGGGCTGATGAAGTCAGTGATGTCCTCGCTGAATTGTTTACGTGTTCCTGGAGGCCGGTCGATGAGGGTACCTCTGAGAGTGGTCCTAGGGTCGGTGTGGATTTGGAAGTGGAGGTGTTCGGCGGTAGTAAGGTGATCGTCGGAGCTGATCGTGATTTTGATGGTGTTCTTATGGACAATGGCGATGCCTCCACCTGTTTGGGCTGTGCGGTCTTTTCGTATGATCTTGTAGTTGTCCGGGATGGCTATGGCGATGTCGGGTGTTGATGATGCGTTCATCCATGTTTCAGTAAGGAAGGCGACGTCCGGTGATGTAGTGTCGAGTAGATCCCAGAGTTCGATGGCGTGTTTGTGGATCGAGCGGGTGTTCAGCAGGATGCACTTCAGGTGGTTGGAGTCGGAGCTGTGCTTGGGGTTTGCGGATGTGGTATGGGTCTTGATGCTGGTGAATTTGCAGGAGTGGCAAGGGAAGGGACCGTGGGTACGTCCCGGGGCGGCTTCGTAGCATTGAGGTGAAAGTCCGGGGTTAAGGGCTAGGAGGGTGGCGGCGTCATACGTAATGCGGGAGGAGTGCGGAATGCGGGGGCCAGGGGTCTAGTGCTGGGCGGGGTCCAGGCGCGGACGGGCGTAGACGGGCGTAGACGGGCTTACCTTTGGCGCACCTTCGGCGCGCATAGGGCGCGTTCGCTGTGCGTGAACGCTGCGCGCTAAATCATCTGTCATATATGGATAGTGGAGGGGGAGGGGCGAGGGAGGGTCAGCTGGGAGGCGGGGCGGAGGTCCGGGCAGGGAGGGACAACAACAAAGCACAAAATGGCAGCAGGACAGTAAACAAAACTGAAATGGAGGCACAGCCTGAAGACGACGCTATGCACAATTGCACTTTTGCACCAAAATAAACAGATGTAGCCAAGCACAAGACAATCCTCCTGGCTGCACGCTTTCAGAGAGTGGTGCAACGCTAATTGTTTCACTATGCAGTAGACAGGTTCCAAAGCGCCTTAACAAGCTCAAGCGCTACGAGTAGTGAATAATGCAGTCGGGCAGCTGTCATTGCACTGATGCTCGTAGGCGCTGCCAAACAGAGCAGCACCCAAAAATTAATGGTGCTCCAAGAGTCAACATTCAATTGGTAGTTACCATGTTGGGGCAAGAGCTCATCTCGAAATTCAGTTGGGACAGAGATTGCTGCAAGATTGACAATTCACGCATTAGTCATGTATTGCCAGAATCTTCCTAGTCATCCTTGCTTATCAGATCTGAGCACCATTATTTTTTGGTTGCTGCTTCGTTTGGTTCTGGAACATAAGTCGAGGTGCAGGGTAGCATTGATGAAGCTCTACTCGCCCGTGTGCAAGGGAGGTCTAGCTGTTCCACATTTTGAGCAGTGCTTTATCGCTGCCCAAGTCCAATGGATTTCTAAGTGGATGTCAGGTCCGTACCTGTCAGACACAGTCGCATCATCTCCTCATTGGAGCCTGACAGATATTTCTCATCTGTTTCACCCTTGCACACGAGTGAAGGTGCCTGGCTCGCTTTTGCTGAGGGTCGGCAATCGCTGCTATTGTAGATGCCTACGCATCACTAAGCACTTGGTCCAGTGTGCACCTGGGGGTGGTGCTGTTGGGTACACAGGGGGCTGGCAGACCCACGTCATCTGCTGACGATGTGGCATGCAGCAGGCCTACACACACTGGGGGACCTGTACAGTAATGGTACACTGGCAACATATGAGATGTTACTGGATGAAGATGGCCTATCCCTGGGTCAATTTTTTCTTTACAACTCCTTTTGCCATGCTCGAGCACCACTGGGGAGACCTTACCACAGAATCTCCCATGTATCTCACAATCCAATATTTACATGTGATGGGCAAGGGCAGACTACTCATACATTGGTTTGCCGATTCATTCGGGTCTCACACTATCCCACAGCTCCACAATCTATAGCAATGATGGGAGGCGGACTGAACATGCCCTTGCACTCAGAAGGAATGAGCTTAGTTGTTAGAAGCCCCACGACATGTGCCACGTAATGCCCGATTCATGCTTATCCAGCTTTAGTAATGCACATGTCTTATCTCACACCTGCTACTGTTAATTAGCTACATGTTGACTTGCTACATCTGCTTTGACCCAGCTCCAAGTTACTTGTATATTGGACTAGAATTACATCAAGCTTATGTGCATGCTCTGAATGCTCAGACCTGCATAAGTGGGAAATAGGTCTTCTAGGATTGTATTGTAGGAGCAAGAAGCATAGGGTAACCACCCACTTCCTAGACTTGGGCTTCATAGTGGCTAAGTGTCTTATTACTCGCGGATGGAAATCCTCTCAACCTCCACCGGTTGTATGCGTGGGAGCGCTCTATGCTCACCTGGGTACAAGCGAACAGTGTAACCTTGCCAAGGGAGGACACGCTTGAGCTGAGGAAATACTGCATTGCTTCCTGCTGGGATACAATTTTGTCTGATTTGCAGTCTGCTCATTCACATGAGGTAGACGTTGGCGGTAAGATAGTGGTAAGGACTCCAGACATGTAGCGAGAGGCTGCGGGCTGTGGTTGCTATCCTGGCTCACAATGGTGCCCCTCATGTGCACACTTTTTGAAGTCATTGGCGGTTAGTATTTCACGCAGCATCTACTGGGGATAGAGAATAGGGGTATAGCGGAAAGTCGTAATGTTGCGGGGTCTGCTCAATTACTTTGTTTAAGTTTTCCGGGCATCTTCAACTTTCTGGAAATAAGGGTCTGTCGATCGTGCTGATGAAAGATCAAGTGAAGATCATAGACACTTTGTGTCACCGGATATATAAGTCCTGGGGCAAAAGTGTGCACAAATAAGTATGGTAATTCTCTGCTTGACACGATATAGGTATCTAAGGATGGTGGTCTAAAGCCTACCTGTTAGGGGTCTGCAATCGAAATTTGTCTGTGCTACTTCAAGTCAATGTCCAAAATCAGATCAGGAGTGTTTAAAAATAATCATTATTCGTACCAGGCCACAATAAACTAGGAGGGAAAGAGAAAGAAGAGGTGGTACTGTTATATTAAAAGGCAAAAGGCTCCGGTCATATAATTTACTGAACTATCTATGAAGGAATGCGTTAATTACTAAAAAATGTACCTTCTGCGGTATCTGTATAAAAACTTCTTCCCGCGGATGTCGAGACTAGCTGTTGGTCAATGCCCAACCGCTTGTTGGCCTTCAGGATGCTGGTATCTACCTTTAGGGTAAATAAACAGAATGCCGCATCACTATATGTGGTCGTCTTTGCATAACTGCAGCCTATTGTGAGGTCGGTAAAGAGCCTAGGCTCGTTCTTACCTGGAGGATTTCTGGTAGCGTCGAGGTCGGGTGGGGGTCCGAAATGAATACACGGGAATTGTGCATCGGTTCCATTTAAAACCCCTATGAAAGTGTATAATTAGTTTGTTTAGGTATACTAGGGGGCCTATTGCGTGCAAGAATTTAAAGTCCGCGACGAGCGAATCAGAATCTTAAGAATACTAGAAGCTTATTGGACCTTACTATAACTCTGGCACGCCCCTTTCCTGCTTGAAATAGGTTCTCTATCTGGTCCGACTTCGCATTATAGCTGAAGGGGCGGCGACTAGAAAGAGCACGCTTATCAATCTTGATGAGACGGAACCCTATGTTTAAATCTTATGGCTGAGCGGGTGTTTGTATTTGGAACATCCTGTATGTGAAAGCAGAACCCTTGTGCGGTAAAGGTAAACTTGTCTGTCAAAAGAACAGGAAGTCTGTGAATCCAATAAAAACGGGACAGCTATGTTTCGAATAAGTAAATAAAACGACCTTGTGTGATAAAGAAAAACTTATCAACAATAAGGAAAGCGAAGTCTATAATTAAAAGAAAACGGGAAGAAAATCATAATTTGCCAAAGGGATAGAACGGGCAGTGGCAAGGCCAATCAAGAACCTCAGCGGGAGGAACTAAAACCTATTGCCGTAGGCAGGAGCCCCTATCGTAGGTATGGGGAAACAAGTGAAAATACTGAAGGAAGAAAAGTGATGAGTAAAGAATAGCAAGCCAATAGTTGGAAACAGTAGTCAATAAAGGGTACATAGATACATTTATAGTATACATCCCAAGGGTTCTTCAATATAGAAGCAGAAGGAGCTGAAGGTATTTACAATTACACAAGTAGTGGGTTCAAAGTCTCAATTGTCCAACGGGATGGTTCCAAGCCTGTAAATAAGGGAAATGGATGGTCGTAAAAGGGATGTAATTAATGCTACTGTATAATTACTGAAGGGTTATTATAAACATTTTGCCCAATCTTCCCTCGTATTGAGACCTTTCAGGATGGTATTCAGATGGCAAAAATACCACTGTTCTCTCATCTTTCTAGTTTTATCGCTGTCTCCTCCTCGCCGATTAGTCCTAATTTTTTCTAAAATAAACCATCTAAGGTCCTCACAAGAATGGTTTAAGGCTTTGAAATGATCAGTCAGTGGGGCATTACATTTATTGGTACGGATTGCTGATTTATGTTCCAGAACCCGGGTACGTAATTCTATGCTGGTTTCTCCTACATACCCTAAATTGCAAGGGCACAGGAGTAGGTACACCACATTCTGGCTGCGGCAGTTATTGAATGTTGTGGGAACTAATTTTTTGCCATTGTATTCTAAGTTTTTACTAGTAATGCAATGGGGACATATAGAGCATGTCCCACATTTGTAATTACCAGATGCAATGGTTCCAGTCAAGGTAAGTTGGGTTTCTTTCATGGGCTTGTACGTGTGGACAAGGCAGTTTCTAATTGTCTTGTTTCTCCGAAAAGAGAAGAGAGGTTTATTTAGCTGCTTTTCTGTGTTGAAGTTTAAAATTTTCCAGTTTCTGTTGACAATATTTTTAATTTGATTACTTACATGCGAGTATTGCGTCACAAAAACTATTCTGTCTAGAGTAGCATCATTTTTATTATTGTTTTTATTTTGGTCTAACAGGCCGTAAAAACTTGCACGTTTAAGTGCATGTTTTATCAGTTTGTTGGGGTATCCCCGTGCTTTTAACTTGGTCTTTGTGTTTTCAGCATGTTTATAAAAATCCTCTAGATTGGAGCAATTTCGCCTTAATCTAAGAAACTCGCCAAAAGGCACATTATCTTTCTGGGCTACTGGGTTATTGCTAGAGTAATGGAGCAATGAGTTCTTGTCAGTAGGTTTAGTGTAGAGTTCAACCTTAAGACTACCATCCTCTTCTTTTATATTGATGTCCAGGAATTCAACTCTGTTATTACTGTAATGTCCTGTGAATTTAAAATTTGGATCACCCATGTTGAGCCATACTAGAAAAGTATCCAAATCTTCGCTGGCACCACTCCAGATAAAGATAATATAATCTATGTAGCGGTGCCAGCAAGAGATGTTCTCATAAAAGGGAGCAATCTCGTTGAAGATATGTGTCTCCTCGAAATTGCCAACATATAGGCAGGCCAGACTGGGGGCACAAGTGGCCCCCATGCTGGTCCCCTTAACCTGGAGGTAAAGCTCATCCTTAAAAAGAAAGAAGTTTTTTTCAATATAAAGTGGATGCAGGACATAATAAAGTTACTGTTGCCCCCTCTCATGTCTTCTGTTTCTAGAATAGAATGAATTACCTCCATGGTGTCATTTTGCGGAATATTAGTATAGAGGGCTTCAATGTCAAGGGCGACCAAAAATTGGGTCGCCCTATTGAACCCTCTACCTTCAAAAGTGGCAATCGCATGCGAGGTGTCTTATAAATAGGACCTTTGTTTTTTGACTATTGGTTGTAGGAAAAAGTCAATATAGCAGCTAAGTGGCTCAAGAATAGAGCCAATTCCACTAATAATAGGTCTCATAGGAGGATCAACTGTATTTTTGTGTATTTTTGGAAGCCCATAGATTGCAGGGATTACCGGATGTGTATTGAGAAGGAATTTGTATTCATTGTCATTAATATAGCCTTCCTCTTTGCCCCTAACTAAGAGATCTGCCACCTCTGTTTTCAATTGGCTAAGTTCTGTAAATTTAGATCTCTTGTAATGTTCTTGTAAATTCAATAGCTCACAAACTTTATTTTCATATACCGGGGTATCAAATAACACAACTCCCCCTCCTTTGTCTGCGGGTTTGATAGTTAACTCATCGCAGTTTTGGAGGTTTGTGAGGGCTGTTCTTTGTTCTCTAGAGAGGTTGTTATTACATTTCTTATTCTCAAAATTACAAAATAAGGTTTTGATCTCTACCTCTATGACTCATTCAAAGATCTCAACATTTTTGTCCAATTGATGGAGACTAGGAAGGAAGGTGGATTTAGGTTTAAGGCCAGTAACACTGGGGACCGGATCATAATCTCTATTTTCAAAAAATCTGTTTAAACGTATCTTTCTGTTTTTCAAATCGCTCTCAAGATTGAAGAGGGAGTGAATGTTGGTTGGAGCGAAACTGAACCCTTTTTGGAGCACATCTTGTTCTACACTAGTTAGGACCCTATTTGAGAGGTTCACTATTGGGAATTCTGCTACCTCCAGTATTGTTTGCTCCTTGTTGCAATGTATTCTCTGGAACTGTTTTGAGGTGGATGGTTCCGGGGTGTCTCCGACCGATTGTACCCTCTGAAGTTTCTTTGTCCTCGATTTAGTCGCCTCTCTAAAAAAGGCTCCTGAGCAAAATTGGGGCCCCCTCTGTTTTCTAGCGGTCTCTCCAATTCTTCTTCACTACTGGACCCAGACGTCTCCGAGAAGGTGATACGTTTATTACCCCCTCTTGAGTAAATGGGTCTTTGGTAGTTAGGTCTCTCCCAGTGTGGTTCATTTTTATTGGTGAAATAGTCTTTCTGGGTGTATGGGTAAAGTACCTCTTCTGAGTACTTTTCCACATCTTTCTTGAATTTTTTTAATTTTTTATTGGACAGACATTCCCTATATCCTTCCACATCAAGGTTGATTTCGTCTAATTTCTTTTTGACATCTTCTAATGCTGGTGACTGTTTAAGTGATGCTTGGAGTTTCTCAATCTCTAGTTTTTCCAATTCTATAATTTCTTGAGCTGTTTCTATTATAAGTATGAGCCAATCATGGCTGCAACGATTAGCAATCTGTGTCCAAGTGTCTATGAATTTTGAGTGTTCTATGAATAAGCCCGTCTCATTACGAACTTGCAGTCCTATTGGAATCACTCCTGCTTTGAGATAATCAATCAGGAATTCAGCATGAAGTTCTGTTCTAATAAACTTCTTTTTTATATTGAGAATCTTTACTAGCTGTTCGTGGCTGGTATTGTTAAGCCCTTTTGAACTATTTGCCCTTGGATTTGAATTCATCAATCTACTATATTGGTCCTCAGAGAACCCAAAAGTTTTCAATTTGTCCATATTTGATTAATAAGCGTGCTATATCCACGCGTTATTACTCTATGTTTCGAGTCTAATATAGAGACAGAACACCTCTCCAACCAAAACGGCTGTGCAATCTATGTATAAGAATAGAGAGGTACCCGTTAGGCAAGTCAAGGGAAATGAGGTTATCCAACCAAGATATCAGAAATTCCCTTGAGACAAAATAAAAGACAGGTATACATAAACATACCTCTCAATTCCAAAAATACAATATTATACAACAAAGAAATTGAAAATGTAGAAATTCATTAATTTTGAATATACTGTAAAAGAACAAATTGTGGGGCTGACTAATCTAGTGCCCTAGTCTAAAAAACATCAAATAAAACAATACAATCAATTGTGACATGCACAATTGGCGTTGAGGACAGAACAAGTACAACATAAAATTGTTAAATACAGATTGTATATTCGAGCATCGTTGTGGTTAGATCGATATTTTGTTACTATAGCATCGGTACATCAACATCGATGTTGGAGTCTTGAATTATTCCAGGAATGGCGTTGATGCGTTTCGGTGGGTTCTAATGATAATAACCACCTTTGTCAAGACTTACATATATCTGTCAAAATCAGGGTGTATATCAAATCACCCTAAAATAAATTATATACACACAGTTAGAATCATACTTGTGAATTATAGGATACTCATCAATAGGTCACAAGGTATACATCAATTAATAACTCTAGACGGATATCAGGGCCTAGGATTCCCAATTGTCTTGTGTACTCAATTATATAGCTGTTGAATGTTTTCCTCCGCTCTCTAAGTCAGAAATATTACAAACAGTTATTTCAATGTACACATGGAAAAATGAACCTTTGTAAAAGTGACAGGAGAAACTACTGCATATTCTCTCTATTTAATGACAAAACATGTCTACCACATTTCCAACAAGATACTGTGTAAACGTAATAACATCAATATCATTGCACTGTTGCAGTCATACGTATGGACTCTAGGATAGTTATAATTTACTCACAAAATATAAACTCTTAACTCTGGCCCTAATATCTTGGTCTAAGATCATATACTAAACAAATCATACCGGGAGACTCGATAATACCATATTTGCTGAGCTTAATAAAATAATAGCCAATTCCCTCTACTATCTTAATATGAGATGTTTCATACAATTAACTCTTTGAAGGACTGATCTTACATTTCCTCTCCTGGAGATGCCAATGGAGTGCAATCCCAAAATAAGAATGGAAAACAAAATAACGGCAAGAGACACTTAAGAGGGGTGTGAATCCTTTCTAATGACACTGCCTATTAACAGATAAACGTGGGAACTTCTCAGGCATTAATCAAACTAATTACATTGGCACGTCGGATGGTGTTTCACTTTGAATCACAGGTACTTTGGTACCTTTTTCAGGTTCTGCAGTACTGCAACAATTGAAAATACAGAAATATCACTAAAAGCATCAATATGTGGAAAAAGGTAGGGGCAATGACCTTTTTCAGAGTTGCCCGGCGTTAACCGCCTCTATTACCATTCAAGTTACCAAACAAAGAGGCAGGCGCTGGAGACTGGAAGGCAGGAAACAGAAGTTTTATTCTGACGGAGCAGAACACATCAAATCAGACAACAGGGTATCTTCTCGAGGTGCTGTAACCGCATCTCTGAGGCCTGGCCTCTAATACACAGGTTTATGATCTTTATTACAGTTTATTGCATGTGGCACATTCTTGCAAATGCTTTGAAGTATGAAAGGACAATCCTCGTAATCCCCGCTTCAGGCCCGTTCCCACACACATTTACAGTTGAAGTCCCCACCCCGGTCACAACAGGTGATGATTGTCGCGCAGCTGGACATTCCGCCGATTCACGGAATGTATGTGGTTGATCGGATCTCATGGGGTGGGGGCTTTGATCAACTCATGGATCCTTTGATGGGAGAAGCTTCCTACTGTACGGGGGGGGGCAATAAACAGCATCCGCAGGGCCAGGTGGCGGCCTGGGAACGAGTAAGGCAAACGGGCACAGAGGAAAGGGGTTTTTTATCAAAGGACCCGGGATCATGAAAGGAATGAAGGGAGGTGTTGAGCTGGGAACAGGATGGGGTTCCGAGGCAGAGTTGTGCTGAAGAGGGGTTTATGGCCCAAGGCATGTGGGAGCGGGGGTTGTCAGCGCGCGGGGGATGCTTGCGAGGTCAGGAGAGAGAGAGAGAGACGCGCTGGCTGTCGGCGATGGGCAGAGAGGCCATGGTATTTAAAATGGCTGCCGCTTACGCGCACGAAATGGCTTGAAAAGGGGGCAAGATGGCACCGATAATGTTGACACTGCAGTCTAGGTTTTAACAGTCCTCCCGTTTCAACATATCTAGCCAGCTTGTCTACTCCAGGTCTATCTGCATTAAATTCCTAACCTCAACATCATACAGTGCTCCCATGCGTTCCTTTCCAAAGTCCACAGTCTTAGGGCAGATACAATTTGCACATAATGAACACAGAGGCGGCAGGCATTGAATTCCTAAGCATAACCCACATATTACAACCACAGGAATCAGGATAATGGTAAACAGTCTCCAGCCCCAGTTCTTAATAGTATTCCAAAACCATCCACCAAGCGACCATTCTTCCTGCTCCTGGTGAACTTCTGAGGACAGTCTGTGGAGATGTTCGATGGCCTTGTACACTGAGGGTGAATTGTCCGGTATATATGTACAGCAGCTGGACCCAATAATGCGGCATGCTCCACCACGGTCCGCTAGAACCACATCTAGAACCAGGCGGTTCTGGAGAGCCACCAGGCGAACCGCTTGAAGCTCTGCTGTGTTGTTTGCAAGGATACCAGCTGTGATGTTCATTGTTGTCTCGACTGCCTGAGTCAGATGTCGGATGGCACGGCTGTTTGCCATCGGGCCCCAGAGTGGAACAAGTCCCTTCATTGCATCGAGGAACTGTGCTCCTGTAGAGTCGGCTTGTTCAATGTTCTTGGCTCGTTTTTGTCTATGGTGATTCGCTGGAGCCACATAGGTCGGAGGAAGGATGAACGAGATAAAACAAGTGCCCCCCCCAGCCTTTGGGGAGCCAGGTGTAAGCTTTCGTGCCGCAAACGAAGTACATGTTTGGAGAGGATACAAAGGAAGGTGGATCGGTAGAGTCCAAAGTTCTGGTGAAGCGGCAAGCACTGCGGCCCACCAGCTGTGTCCCAAGCCCTTCTATGCACATAAGGCCTGTGACGTTGATGACAGATAGGGCCACAGTCAGGGTGGCGGCTGTTCGCTTCCGAAGGTAGGAGAAGGTGGGTCTGGTTGGATTGTTGAACACCTGCATTTCAATTCGTTCTTTGGCAGGGATGTCCATGTGGATAGAGTCGTTGGAGGTCTGCGGGCAGAAATGTGTCTTCGTTTTGTTTCGCCAGACCTCATGAAACAAATGCGTCATGGTTTTGCTGGAGGTGGCATTGTCTCTATAGTTCTCTTGCAGGAGGATCAGCCAAGCAAGGCAGGAGCCATGAATTGAGAAGGGTGAAGGGATGAAGGGTATCGAATGTCCAGTGGCGTGGGGTAGCAACCCACAGATCCAGCAGTTGGTGGCATTGGTGGCAAGATTGTGCTGGTGCAGCAGCTGCACAAAGGAGTTGTTCCAAAACTCCTTTCGCCTCTCTCTGAGTTGGGGAGAGAGAGAAATCAAATAATGCTCCTTCATGGTGGTAGGCTGTGCAGTGGTCAGGAATGTCTCATGAGCAGGTGCGTTTTCTTCCACAATCCAGAGTGTGGTCATGAGGAGAAGGCAGAAGAGGATCGTGATAAAAAGTGCAATTGTCTTTGAACTGTGGATTCTGTCTGTCTTTGGGTTCCTGTAGCGAATTTTCAGATGTCCGGTTGCTTCCATCACCTTCTTATCGGGCGCTTCCATCATCTTCTTATCGGGCGCTTCCATCATCTTCAAGGGAGCTCGGTAGCGGGCAGAACCAAAAACCTCGTCTGGCTTTCTCTCCTGACAGCCTTTGTAGTGTTAGGCCACCGATCTGAGAATTTATGACTTAGTCAATGGTCTGCTTAGCCGAAAATCTCTCCTTTCGTCGCAGGTTATACCCTTCTTTGGATGGCACAGTGGGGTCAGGAATCTTTGCAAGTTCAAGTGTCTCTGTGTCTGGGTAGCAATTCAACAATGGTCGGTCTTTGTTTAGGAGCTCTTCCTGGGTGGTCACGTCTTCAGTTGTCGTCAGAGTTGGGGGAATCCGCTTGCAATGGTGCGCATGCACCCAGGTCCGCTTTCCTTCCACTCGAAGAGCTGTTCGGGTGGTGAGTAGGACTTGCCAGGGGCCCGTCCACCGGGGTTCCAGACTCTTGGCACGCTGGAAGTTCTTAATCAGAATTAAATCCCCGGGTTGCAGGTTGTGTCCGGGACCCCTGGAAGCGTCAGGGATGGCATGCAGCACCTGTTGGTGAATGACAGACAGAGTTTCAGTCAATTTATACAAGTAATCAGACATTAGGACGTCCGGGACGTCATGAATGGAAGTCGGTTTTGTTGCAGACCAGATGCTCATGGGTCGGCCGAAAACGACCTCGTAAGGCGTCAAGTGGTGTTTGGTGGGGGTGGAGCGCATCGATAGCAATGCCAGTGGGAGAGCGTCTGGCCATTTTAGTCCTGTGGTAGCCACTATCTTGGCTAGTTTTAGTTTTAGTGTGGCAATGTGTGGCTCAACAAGTCCAGCAGACTGGGGGTGGAAGACTGCGTGGAATTTCTGTTTTACACCCAGCCCTTTTAAGATGAGCTGGATAACTTCGGCTACGAAGTGGGGGCCATTGTCGCTCCATAAAATTCGACAAAGGCCGTAGCGAGGGAAAAACTCTTTTAATAGTACTTTTGCAGTGGCCATAGCAGTGTTTTCACGGGTTGGGTATGCTTCCACCCATTTGCTGAATGTGCACCCCACAACAAGTACGTATTTCAGGCCTTTGCATCTGTCTAGTTGGATGTAGTCCATCTGCAGTACTTCAAACGGGTGATTGGGAACCCCAAACCCTCCCCGGGGTACCACAGTTCCTTTCCCAGGGTTATGTTGCAAGCATATCAAGCATTGTTGGACCAGACGTTTGGCGGAGTCTGTGATTTTGTCGTTGTGCCAAACTCTGGAGACAAGTTCAATCATGGGGGCTGATCCTATGTGAGCAGGGGAGTGTGCCATAGTCAGTATGGGAATCAGGTATGAGTCAGGTAGCAACCATTTGTTCGTGTCTTTTGTCCGCCAGTAGCCTTCATCGTCTTTCAGTCCCACCCGTGCCCATTCAGTCAATTCGTGTTGTGTGCTAGCCATTTGAATGTTCCTAATAGTGTCCCTAGTGTCGGTCCATTTCTCTGCTTGGGACCTGGTTACGTACATGCGTGTCGTCGCCCTATTTTCAGCTGTGGTTCGAGCAGTGATATCGGCTAGTGCATTTCCCTGTCCAATAACGTCTGTCACTTTCTTGTGTGCCTGGCATTTGATGACCGCAAGTCTTTTGGGGAGAAGGACAGCTTCGATCAGGGCGGAGACCAGATCTCCATGTAAGATGGGGGTGCCGTGGGAGGTCAAGAATCCCCTTTCGTTCCAAAGGAGCCCAAAATTGTGAACCACCCCAAAGGCATACTGGCTGTAGGTGTAAACGTTCGCTGTGGTTCCCGCTGCTAGGATGCATGCTCGTGTCAGGGCAATCAGTTCCGCTGCCTGCGCAGATCGTTGTGTGATGCGGGCTGTCTCTACTACAGTTCGGGCCGTGGTGACTGCATAGGCAGCTGAAGTGGTGCCATCGGGGAGTTTGATGCAAGAGCCGTCCACCCACAGCTCTCCGTCAGGGTCAGGAAAAGCCGTGTCTCTGAGGTCAACCCTACTTCTAGTCTGTTCGTCCGTGAGGGTCACACAGTCATGTACAGGGGGCACATTGGGATCGTTCTCCGGTAGGGGCAACAAAGTCGCCGGGTTCAGCGTGGTGCATCTTTTCAGGGTGATTTGGGGTGCGAGCAGAGTCAGTTCGTATCCAGTCAGTCGTGCACTCGTCAGGTGTTGCGTCTTAGTTTGGTTCAGGAGGGTGTCAACTGCATGGGGTACTAATACCATGAGGGAATTCGAGAGCACGATCCCCTCACTCTGTCGGATAGAGATAGCAGCGGCAGCTACAGCTCGAAGGCAGGCAGGCAAGGCTCTGGCTACGGGGTCAAGAGTGGCAGAGAAGTAAGCGCATGGTCGTTGCTTTGGGCCAATGGACTGGGTCAAGACAGATAAAGCACACCCCTCCCTTTCGTGAGTGTAGAGGGAGAAGGGCTTTGTGTAATCGGGGGTACCTAGGACAGGGGCTGAACAAAGGGCATCTCGTAGCTCTTTGAAGGAGGATTGGCATTCAGGGGTCCAAGGGAGGGGGAAGGGGACATCTTTAGCTAGCAGAGAAAGCAGCGGTTTCACAATGAGGCTGAAGTTTGGTAACCACTGCCGACAGAAGGAGGTGAGGCCTAGTAGGGAGCGGACCTGTTTTTGAGTCTTAGGGACAGGGGTTTCAAGAACGGTTTGGATCCGGTCGGGGGTAAGTTTCCTTCCGTCTTTGGACAGAAGGTGGCCTAAGTAAGTGACCTGGGGTTGGCAGAATTGCAACTTCTTTTTGGAGACCTTGTGGCCATTTTCCGCAAGGAAGTGCAGGAGTTGAATGGTGGCTGTGACTGCTAGTGGAGTGGTGACGGCCGCCAAAAGGATGTCATCGACGTATTGTATCAACACCACCCCATGGGGTAACTGGACCTCATCCAGTTGTCTCTTGAGGGCCTGACTGTAGATGCTGGGGCTTTCTGTGTAGCCTTGGGGTGTTCGACAGAATCTATATGAGCGGGCTTTTAGGGTGAAGCCGAAGAGATATCGGCTGTCTGGGTGGATGGGGATGGAGAAAAATGCGTTTTTGAGGTCAATGACAGTGAAGGTGGTGGCAGTAGAAGGAATCAAAGTCAGGATAGTGGTGATGTCTGAGACCACGGGGTACTGGGGTACAACTACTTTGTTGATCTCTCGAAGGTCGATGATGAAGCGGTATGCTTTCTCATCTCCCTCTCCTTGTTTCTTGATGATGGGCAAGATAGGGCTGTTGCAAACGTTGCTAACCACTTCCTCTACCACTCCTGCGTCTATCAGTGACTGAATAATCTTTACCAATGCCTTCTCGCCCTCGGGCGATATCCGATATTGTGGAAGTTTTGGGAGTATTGCGTCCGGTCGAACAGTGATGTGCACTGGGTCAATCATCATGCGTCCTACGTCCGAATCTGTCTTGGCCCACAGATACGGAGGCAGAGTGTCAAGTAGGGACGAGTCAGTGTCAGTGATAGAAAACATGCGTCGGGAAGGGCAATGTCTAAGCAGAATGGGGTTGTCGTACAGGAAGACTCGAACTCCGTCTTGGGAACATCTAATAGTCGCTCGGAAATGCTTCAGTAAGTCAAGTCCCATAATGGCGTCAGGAGTATTGGCGGAAAGCAAAAACGTCGTATCAGTTGTATTGTTCTCTAAGTCAAAGGGGATCGGAGTGGACAAAGGGTTAGTGGAGGGCGTTCCATCGAAACCTATCGATGTCACAAGTGAGCCAGACAAGGGTGCCCTTGGAATCAGTCGTTTAGATAACGCACTACGTGTCGCGCCAGTGTCTACCAGAAATGGAGACTTTGTACCCAGGACCTTAGCGGTGACATAAGGACCTTGCTGGTCAACATAGAGCTCGACTGGATCCCTCCCTTGCCCTTGGCAGTCCTATGCGAAGTCGTGGGCATCGTCGCAGTCAGATTGCTGGTACTGATTCTGTCTGGGTCGGTCAAATGTATTCGGTCTGTTTGATTTATCGTTAGTCGCGTCATTCCCGGGCCCCCGTTGCTGTCCTCTATTTCTCGGTCCACCCGCTACGTCCTTGGGGTCCCTAGTTCTGTTCATCTCTAACAGAACCGGGCACTGGGATTTCCAATGGCCGAATCCTTTGCAGAAGGCACACTGGTCCTCGCTAATGTCTGTACGTCCAATGTGGGGTGTTGAGGTGCGGTCTTTAGGAGGTGCGTTCCTAGGGACATTTGTCTGGTAGTGTCCTTTGTATTGCTCTCGTCCTATAGTCACCCCTTGCAACTGCGCAATCATCACCCTCTCTTTTAAGTCTTTCTTCTTTTTCTCTGATGCTCTATCATTTTCATTTTTCTGGTGCTCGTAATATTGGGCCATCTGAAGGATAGCCGCAGGTTTGGAGGCCGCCCAACTACTCTCACTGGCCTGCAGTTTCTGAGAGACCTCCGGCGACAAACCCTTAACATAATTCTGGACAAACAGATGGTGTCCGGTTGCAGTGGTCATGTCCCGGCCGCTGTAATCGGAGAACACCGTTTCAAACCGGGAGAAGTAGTCCGATACGTCTTCCTGGGGTTTCTGACGACAAGCCGTTACTATCGACCAGTCCACTTTCTTTCCTGGGATCAGGGTTTTCAATTTCTGCACAATCTTGTCTGGGAGGTCTAAAATGGATTTCAAAGGCTTCTGTCCAGGTTCTCGTTGCCTATCTATGCCATCGAGTTGTGACCAGGTATGTCCGAACAGCTCAAGGTGGTCGACTTTCCGGATTTGCTTCCACACATCAGCTGGCAGACATAACCCGAAAAACAAGTCGATGTCAGCCAGGGTCATAATCGTTGAACCTAGGGCTGTACCTAGTTCAGTGTAGAAGGCAGTGGGGTTTTTACGTAAATCGGGCAGAGATTTCCGGAACGTCAGAATATCTTGCTGATCCCATGGCTGGTAGACCCAGTTGTACACTACCCTCCCTCTTGCATCTTGGTGGTTGACATCATCGTGTGTTCCTAGACCTCGTGGAGGAACCCAGTAGGGGGCAGCCTCTCTTATTGGCATCATGGTACTAGCTCGCTCAGTTCGTGGTTCGGTTGCTACGGGTGTCGGGGGTTTAGCTTCCGATTCCTGTTCAGTGAGGTGGCGGAAAACCTCAAGCGTACGGGTAAGGAGGTCCGTCACATCACACTCGCCCTCATCCCCGATATCGACCTTCCTATACAGAGTCGTTATGCTCTTGGGACCTTTGTCTCGATATCGGTCCTCATACGCATTCAGGGCATGATAACACAGTCGTACGGCAAAATGTCGTCTGTGGCTCCCTGCATATGAGTTGAACATATCCGTGATGTGCTCTTCACTTTCCTTTCTTTCTACCAGTGTCCTCACTATCTTGTCAATCCCTGCTCGCTCATCCTTGCTTAATCTGTTCGTTCTTGCGGAATCAGCCTTTTGGGTCTCTGGGTCATCTAACACTGTCGCTTGTGCTGTATCTAGTACAAGGGGTTCGGCCGGCGCGGAGGCCATAGGGACCGAAGCTCTGGTACCACTCTCGTCTGCGCTTGGGGATAGCGGGCGCTGTGCTAAGGTTTGGGAAGGGGCATATGGAGGGGGCATGTAGATGATCGGAGGACCTAACAAGAGATCATCATTGGCTCACTGTTTTGAGGGTAATTCAGGGTAGAGCATGGAGGGCGTTCTAACCGGATACTGGCTTGATGTCTTCCTCTAGTTTCTGTTTGGCTTCTTCTCTTTCCTTAATCTCTTCTTCTAATTTCTTGGCAGCTAGGTGGGCTGCCTTTCGCAGCTCTTTTCCCAACCTACTTTCATTTCTCTTTTTACGCTGTTCGGTTTCTTTGCGCCACGTGCCGAGACTATCAAGCATAGTGGGCGTTGTCTTGTGTTTCCCAAGGGCTGTTTCTAGCGCGCTTATTTTATCCTCGTCGAAGGATCCTATCAGTGGCCACTGACTTTTCTGGTCCTTCTTCGTATATTTATGCCACAGCTTGCTATAAGCTATAGCGATCAATCCATGCTTCATGAACATGTCCTTATTAGGGGTGCCTTCCAGTGGAGCCGGATGGTTCATCGCTAATAAGCGGTCCGGGCTAAACAGGCTACCAATCAGTGGGGAGAAGATAGGCATGACGGATTACAACGGGGACAAAGGTCTGAACTACCTTTCTTATCACTGCGTGCAAAGACTAGACAAAATATTTCTATTCTTCGTTGTTTGCAGGCGGTGAATACCTCAAAAGAACCAATATTGAACAGTCAATGTTCGGTCAATCAAACAATCAATGGGGAGAATAAGTAGGCACGACGGGTTACAACGGGGACAAAAGTCTGCGTTACCTACCCTTTCACTACCTGCAAAGAGAGAACCTGTTCTTCCCTGTTTGCAGACAGAGAATCTCCAGAAAACAATCCGCGAACAACAGTTCGGGCCAAACAATCAATCAGTGGGGGAGGAAGATAGGCACGACGGATTACAACGGGGACAAAAGTCTGCGTTACCTATCCTTCACTGCTTGCAAAGAGAGAGCCTGTTGTTTCTCCGTTTGCAGACAGTGAATCTCCAAACGAACCAACAAAAGAGTAATACTAGTATTATCCAAATCAAACAATCATTTCGCAATTTGTCGCGATTACACGACCTTACCCGGACCGCATGGACAGTTTCTTGTCTTCCGAATCCAGCGCCCGATCGTCCTCTATTCTTCGTGATCTTCGCGGCACTCCTGATGGTTCCCAGTCAGGACCGTAGATCACTCGAGAGAGGTCTGTTCGGAACCAGTGAAGTTCGGATGATCCGCTGTCAGACGAGGGTCTATCGGACAGGAGCTCTCCCGATCGTTGCAGTCGTTCACTCTGTCGTCAGGACCTCTCCCACTGGATCCACGAGTCGCTGATGGGCCCCACATTTGGGACGCCAATTGTGGAAAAAGGTAGGGGCAATGACCTTTTTCAGAGTTGCCCGGCGTTAACCGCCTCTATTACCATTCAAGTTACCAAACAAAGAGGCAGGCGCTGGAGACTGGAAGGCAGGAAACAGAAGTTTTATTCCGACGGAGCAGAACACATCAAATCAGACAACAGGGTATCTTCTCGAGGTGCTCTAACAGCATCTCTGAGGCCTGGCCTCTTATACACAGGTTTATGATCTTTATTACAGTTTATTGCATATGGCACATTCTTGCAAATGCTTTGAAGTATGAAAGGACAATCCTCGTAATCCCCGCTTCAGGCCCGTTCCCACACACATTTACAGTTGAAGTCCCCACCCCGGTCACAACAGGTGATGATTGTCGCGCAGCTGGACATTCCGCCGATTCACGGAATGTATGTGGTTGATCGGATCTCATGGGATGGGGGCTTTGATCAACTCGTGGTTCCTTTGATGGGAGAAGCTTCCTACTGTACGGGGGGGCAATAAACAGCATCCGCAGGGCCAGGTGGCGGCCTGGGAATGAGTAAGACAAACGGGCACAGAGGAAAGCCAGCACCCATGCACTCTCCTCCACAGACTACATCCTCCTCGGGGACCTGAACTACCACCTCGAGAACAACAACGACACCAAATCCTCCACCCTGATCGCCAACCTCGGATTCCGACAACTCGTCACCGATCCCACCCACGCAGCCGGCCACACGCTCGACCCCATCTTCTCCACAAGCACTTACGTCACTTTCAACCACACCACCGAACTCCACTGGACCGACCACCGTTGCATCCACTTCACTTTCGAGAAGGCAACCACGGACCACCACACCCAGCAGCTGCCGCAACGCTGCTGGGGCAGAGTCACCGATGACCAGCTGACCTCCGCCCTCGCCCTGAACCCACCTGGTGACCCCACCAACCCAGACACCGCCGCCCGGAACTTCAGACAGTGGATCAAAGACTGCGCCAACACTCTCACCCGCTAAAGAAACCCTCCATCACCCACCACAGCAAGAAGGCCACCTGGTTCACCGTAGAACTCCAGACCTCCAAGCACACATGTCGGAAGCTAGAGAAGAAATGGCTCCAGGACCGCACGTCAGACAACCACGCTGCCCTCAAGGACGCCAAGCGCAGACATCACCAACTCATCAGAACAACCAAGAGAGCCTCCTTCAAAACCCGCCTTGACAACAACGCACGCGACTGCAAAGAACTCTTCAGCATTGTGAAGGAACTCTCCAACCCCAGCGCCAACACCAACAACATCCCACCCTCGCAAGAACTGTGCAACTCACTGGCCACCTTCTTCCACCGCAAGATCGTTGACATCCATGACAGCTTCAACATCCCGCCAGCCCCGACCACGACAGACACCACCCGAACAACACCAACCTACTGACCTCCTGGGCCAACGTCAACGACGAGGAAACATGCAAGATCATGAACTCCATCCACTCAGGATCACCAGCAGACCCCGGCCCACACCATGTGTTCAACAAAGCAGGCACTACCATCGCACACCAACTGCGAAAGGTCATCATCTCCTTCGACTCAGCGACGTTTCTGGAAAGCTGGAAGCACGCCAAAATCAAGGCCCTCCTCAAAAAGCCCAAGGCGGACCCCAAGGACCTCAAGAACTTCAGGCCCATCTCCCTGCTCCCTTTTCCGGCGAAGGTCATCGAGAAAATCACCAACGTACAACTGACCCGTCACCTCGAGGACAACAACATCCTAGACCTGTCACAATCCGGATTCAGGCGGAACCACAGCACCAAGACAGCCCTCATCGCCGCCACAGACGACATCCAACGCCAACTAGACAACGGCAAAACCTCTGCCCTCATCCTCCCGGACCTGTCGGCCATCTTCGACACGGTCTGCCAACGCACACTAAGAACGCGCCTCCAAGAAACCGGAATTCTGGACAAAACCCTGGACTGGACCACCTCCTTCCTCTCTGGCAGAACTCAGATAGTCCGCCTCCAACCCTACCAAGCCGAAGCAACCGACCTCATCTGCGGCGTACCCCAGGGCTCATCCCTCAGCCCGACGCTGTTCAACATCTACATGGCACCCCTCGCACAAGTGGCCCGCCAACACGACCTGAACATCATCTCTTACGCCGACGACACCCAGCTCATCCTCTCCCTTACCATGGACCCACACACCGCCAAAACCAACCTCCACGAGGGTATGAAGGCCGTCGCCGAGTGGATGAGGAACAGCCGCCTGAAGCTGAATTTGGACAAGACGGAAGTCTTCATCCTCAGCCCTACCCCGTCTGCCTGGGACGACTCCTGGTGGCCGAAATCACTGGGAACAGCACCGACACCCACAGACCATGCACGCAACTTGGAATTCATCCTCGACTCCTCCCTCTCCATGTCCAAGCAGGTCAACGCCGTCTCCTACTCCTGTTTCAACACCCTCTGCATGCTTCACATGATCTACAAGTGGATACTGGTCGAAACCAGGAGAACGGTGACCCAAGCCCTCGTCAGCAGCCGGCTGGACTAAGGCAACGCACTCTACGCTGCAATTCCAACCAAACACCTACAGCGACTACAGCGCATCCAGAACGCCTCGGCCCGACTGATCCTCAACCTCCCAAGTCGCAGCCACATCACCACCCACCTAAGAGACCTGCACTGGCTCCCCGTCAACAAGAGGATCACCTTCAAGCTCCTCACCCACGCACACAAAGCACTCCACAACTCCGGACCAGCCTACCTGAACAGCAGACTCAATTTCCACACCCCCGCCCGCCAGCTCCGCTCTGCCAATTTCGCCCTCGCCGCCGTCCCTCGAATCCAACGGACCACTTCCGGAGTAAGGTCCTTCTCCTTCCTCGCTGCCAAGACCTGGAACACCCTCCCAACCTTGAGACCCTCACGGGTGGGTAGTGCGCTTTATAAATACTGTGATTGATTGATTGATTGATTGATTAAGAACGCATGAGTTTGCAAGTGGTAATGGTAAGAGGGCTGCTTCCAAGGGTAGATTTTCTACTTGAGCGGCAGCAAAATCAACTTGAAAATATTTTTCAAGTAGATATTCTTCCTGAAGGGATGGCTTAGGTAGTTTGTTTTCTCTCAATTTTATTTTACTTAATTTTTTGATAATTTTTTCATCAGGAAGGAAGTGCCACAGAGACTCCAACTTCCTCTCCTGTCTAGAAGGTTCCTACCACTGTTTTATTCATCCCTCAGTCACTTTTTATTTGGATCTGGAGGGAAAGAATCACTCTCTTTGTCTGTAATATCTCAATATTATTTACTGACAGTCGCCAGTAGGTAGTTATATTTAAGACCTAGTATCCATAGTAAAAGCATTTTTTTGCTTACCTTTGTGTCGTTTGATCTATGTTCATGAAATTTTTAAAACAAAATATCAAAGTAGATTCTGTGTGTCATGGAAAGTGTGGGGGTGATCCATGCAGTGGGGACCTAGAAATAGATGCATAATAAAAGGGTTCGTTTGTAATGTTAATTCCTATAGAAATGCGTTCTCGAACCTACAGCCCGAACCGCTGGACGGAATTACACCAAATTTGGCAGAAAGGTAGATGATGCTATGCAGATTGTGCTTTTAGTTATTTAGAGCAAATCCAACCACACATTTTGAGAAATTTAAGTCAAAATTTATAGATTTATCTGTGGATATTTCATGGTGGTTTCACAATTAATTGCAACTTATTCCAAATGAATTTTCGGATCTGTTGATCAAGTACTTGGAAGAATGCAGTAGGGATGTGAATGGGAAGATTTGTGAAGAAATATAAAAGGTGTGGCAGGATCAGCATTTTTAACAACGCCACTCTCCCTGCCACCGCTATTGGCAGTATACGCCAGAAAGCCACCCGGGCACGCAGAGATGTTATTGAATGAGTGATATTACCGTCCAAAAGGTCAAGTCATGGAATAATAAGCCCGCACCCCCAAGTACCGAAATATGTGCTGCAGCCAGTCCAGTTGGGTCCCGTCACATAGCATGGGTCTGGGACATAAGAAAGGAAGGAGAATAAGCAACATTTTTTACCAGATTACTCACAGTCCAGATTTGGTTGCAATGTGAGCCAGGAATGAGGCAATCAAGGCATGAATGTTGTGGGTGTCCCTGATGCAAAGCAGCATGTAATCTGTGTATAAAGATATCAAGTGCCCCCATAACCCAGAGTGATACCCCATTGTGTCCCCCCTTGTTGCATTGCCAGGGCTAGCAGTTCAATTGCCAGAGAAAACAAACAGTTGGGGTGATTGGGGGCAATCCCATCTTGTACCCCTGTGTATTTGTAATGTCTTCTGATAGAGGGGACTCCATCTTGATCCTATTTAGGGGATCAGTGTTTAATAGTTTTACTAGTCCTATAAATTGATGGCCATTGGCTTAATGGGACAGTGCAGCAAAACGGTACCACCACTCCAAGGTGTCAAAGGCCTTCTTGCTGTCCAAGACCAGGCAGCCAGCACAGGCCATGTGTAACAGACATCTGGTTGGGCCAAAGTCAGACCAGCGATGCCAGTAAATGCACAAGTATTTTCGCTCTGACCTTATATTCTGTATTGAGTAGAGCGAATTGTCTGTAGGAGCCGATGAGCACAGGGCCTTTGTTGGGTTTGGGCAAATAGAGGACCGTTGCCTCTCGCTATGAGGCAGATAGACTGTTGATGGAGAGGGCCTCCTCCTACACTGCCAACAACTGTGAAGCCAAGTGAAACACGTAAGCCTTTCACAGCTCTACCGGCAGACCATCAGATCCAGTGGTCCTGCCAGTGGCCTACGCTTTAATTGCATCTTTCATTTTTATTAGCGTGATTGAGCCATCCAGCTCCACTCACTGGTCAATGAAAATGTCGGACAAAGTCAGGTTGGAGAAGATGGAATTGTGGACATCAGGGTTTGCGTCTGTAGTTGACAGGTACACTTGTGTATGGTGCCTTGTGAGCTCATTGTTGATAGCGTGTTGCGTAAAGAGAATAGCACTTGTTTCAGAGCGTAGTGTTACTATTGGTCATTGAGGCTGATCCTGATGAATAAGCCATGCCAAGAGCCATCCTGCTCTCTCAGCGGAGGCATGTGTGCACGCCAAGTATGCCGCATATTTAAACAGCACAGTCTTTCTAACATTGTGACATTTATGCTCCTTGCTTTTGCCAGGCCCCCGAAGTACTGAGTCATAGGCTTCTTGAGTTTCCAGGTCTAGGAGTGTATGCTCTAATTTAGAAATGCCCTTATTAATTAGTTGCCTCATGTTGCCTGGCATGTCTAGACCGTGTCCCCTCAGTGTCGCTGAAAGGCATCCCATTCTATCAATTTAGTGGAAGCTGTGCCTACATTTTTTGTCAAAGTATTCTGTGATCGTAGACCCAAGGTGACCCTGAATGGGAAGTCTTCCAACAATGTAGGCTGGGAACACCAAGTAGGAATGGGAGGTGGGTCATCTGCCCATTGTAGATGTAAGGTTTGGGGATTGTGTTTGGGATGGGTACATCCCATATACTCCATTGTTGTTGTAGAGGGAAGCAGCAACGGCACACCCTCCAACCTGTCAATGCAGACTTGCAACTTGTAAGGCACAGAATATAAGGAATATGCCTTTGTGTCCGGATTCCAGGCATGCCAAAAGCTGACCAACTGCTACGGTTGGAGCCATTCCTTCTACATTTGTGCATTGGAGGTCGCAATTGTGCTGGGAAGTGGGGGTGAAGGAGCGGTTGAGTGGTTGAGTGTGGTGTCTAAAACACTGTTAAAATCCCCCCCAATAAGCCAATGTATAGCACTTCATCTTGATAATGTGGTTGAGAGCGCATAGAAAAAGTTGGTCTGATCCGCGTTCAGGGCATGGATAGAACCCATCAGAACAAATCAGCATCAGGTGAGCCATCACTATGACATAACCGCCCTCTGGATCTAGTATGGTGTATGAGGTGAGTCTCCTGTAATATCGCGATATGGACACAGTGGGGCTTCAGGTAGGAGTAAACTGAGGAGCAGCAAAAAGGTGCGCGCATACCCCTCATGTTCCATGTAAGTATATTAAACTAGGTCATGAATGACTGGATGGCCTACCCATGTTCTGGGCACAGCGCATATGGTAGCTTTAGTGTAGAGGCATGGATTGTGCATAAGAATAGCTTAGTTCAGAGATCTGGACCAGGAGGGGTTGCGAGTTGCAACTGAAAATATGTGAAGTAGTAACAAAGAACCGTAAACAGCAAAAGAGCAGAGGAACAACATGTTTCCACCCAAGCAATTAAATAATTAAACTCAGCAAGAGTTAACCAGTCGTGAGACTGATGGGGGAAAGCTAGGCAGCCAAAGATAGGACACCTCATACTGTGGTATCCACAGGAGCCCATATTTATAGCAGAACCTAAATTATTTGACGACTGGGACAACCATAGGCGTAATTAGGTGTACTAGAATTCGGGTCAGGCTGCTGCCCTACACCATTGCCCCCATTACCACGGCAAAATAAGGGGAACAAATCGATTTTGCATAAAAAAGGAGGACTCATCGATGCATGTCTCCAAAGGTATCATTTTTTTTATAACTGCCAACTACTTTTTGCTTAGCCCATTTTAAAATTCGCACTGCGAGTCTGAGTGTGTTTTAACCTTTTAACATCTGCCAATTACTGTCTGCTGCTAGCGCATTGACCACGGTGCCTGCCTGTTAGAGCGGACCCGCATTGAGCTCAGCGCTCTAGATACACACTCCCTCTTCAGAGCACTTCCTATATAAGATCAGATGCTGCGACCGCACGCTCGGTAACGCTGCTAGTCCGATACTGCCATTGCTAGAGCTGTTGCGATAGTCTTTGCCTCATACCTAATGAAACACTTAGCACATTTGAAAAATTTGTATTGTGACTCTGAGTGTGTTATAATTTTTTTTAGAACTGCCAACCACTTTTCGCTTAGCTCATTTTAAAATTCATACTGTGATTCTGAGTGTGTTTTAACCTTTTAACATCTGCCAATTACTATCTGCTGCTAGCGCATTGACCACGGTGCCTGCCTGTTAGGGCGGACCCGCATTGAGCTCAGCGCTCTAGATACACACTCCCTCTTCAGAGCACTTCCTATATAAGATCAGATGCTGCGACTGCACGCTCGGTAACGCAGCTAGCCCGTTACTGCCATTGCTAGTGCTGTTGCGATAGTCTTTGCCTCATACCTAATGAAACACTTAGCACATTTTAAAAATTTGTATTGTGACTCTGAGTGTGTTATAATTTTTTTTATAACTGCCAACCACTTTTCGCTTAGCCCATTTTAAAATTCATACTGTGATTCTGAGTGTGTTTTAACCTTTTAACATCTGCCAATTACTATCTGCTGCTAGCGCATTGACCACGGTGCCTGCCTGTTAGGGCGGACCCGCATTGAGCTCAGCGCTCTAGATACACACTCCCTCTTCAGAGCACTTCCTATATAAGATCAGATGCTGCGACTGCACGCTCGGTAACGCAGCTAGCCCGTTACTGCCATTGCTAGAGCTGTTGCGATAGTCTTTGCCTCATACCTAATGAAACACTTAGCACATTTTAAAAATTTGTATTGTGACTCTGAGTGTGTTATAATTTTTTTTATAACTGCCAACCACTTTTCGCTTAGCCCATTTTAAAATTCATACTGTGATTCTGAGTGTGTTTTA
>NW_028241699.1:0-12070 GCF_964263255.1 Lissotriton vulgaris | reverse complement strand
CTGTATATGTGTGTGTGCGTGTGTGTATACATATATATATCTATATGTATATATAAATATATATATATATATAATATAGCTATATATATATATATATATATATATATATATATATATATATATATATATGAAAGAAAGGATCCCAACCGCTTCTTGCAGCGGTTTAAGCAGGCGCAGACCTCCTCTCCATAAATCAGTTGAATATCAGATGTTAAATCAACAGAAAAGCCATCACACTAATCCAAGTGCCAGCAGTGCATATTTATTTGCAAAGTGTCAGAGCAAGTGCCCTCCCTGATGCGTTTCGCTCCGCGGACGGAGCTTGGTCACATGACGCGTCAGGAGTAGGCGGTGCAATAAATGGTGATTAAAAGCCCAAGCGCCTAAAGAAACAGGACGCAAGGGTCACACAACAAAGCAAACAAGCAGTAATGTAACACAATATTTACAATAAGAGCTCAAATACTTTACAGTGTGTAAGCAAAGAGACACACTTGAAGCATAGTGCTCAAATATGATAGAAAGGCCAGATGTAGAAATGCAAACAGTCATATACAAGTCAAATCCATTTGAGTAAAAAAGTTGTTTACAATAATATCATCATCCTATGAATTATGGAGCATAACCACAACATATGTATTCCTTATTTCCTCTCTTATAATTTCATAAAAAAGTATAACCTGGAAAAAATATATATTGCAAGTGCAAGATGTGGTTAAAAAACCATATATGCGGGCCTGAATAGAAAAAGTGTAAAGCCATGTCTCAAAGTCCTTGAATGCTAAAGTGCAAGTGCTTAAAAAAGAACCTCATATTCAGATGTTAGATACATGGAATACATTTAGGCGATAGGAAACTCCTTTGAAAACCTGTAGACGAAAATTGTGAATACTACTGAACACCAGCAAGTGCTCATCAAGCACATGTGAACATGTCATAAGCAGTTATATTGAAAATAAAGCATAAGGGAAATAACTGTCAAATAATGGTTAAGAAAATACACACACATTACAGAAAATGATGTAATTCATCAAAAGCATTTAACCCGTTAGGAGATCTAGTGTCGAACAATAGAATGAAAAACGCTTCTCTTTGACGCAACAATTTTTCACGGTCACCACCCCTGCCCGGATTAGCTACAGAACACAATAAAGTATATTTCAGATCTTTCAATTTTTTATCGTGAACTGCTTTGAAGTGGCAAGCCACTGGATAATTCATATCAGAGTTTACTATGGCTTTACTATGGCTCGGATATATATATATATCCAACAAATCCAGAGGTGCTTTTTGCAAGCTTCTGCGTGGCCATTCCTACTTGAGTTCCTGGATTTGTTGGATATGAAGCGGCCTTCCCGGTCGCAGGAATGGCCCGGCGTCTATCACGCTCTTTGCTGACAGAGATGCAGTGTCAGGACTCCAAAGACAGAAGGGGAGTGTAACGCTATCCAGGTCTGCGTGCACTTCTACGCCCATTGCAGCAAAAAAGCAAGTTCTGACATCGGCACGGTTTCACCTCTACCCAGGGAAAGCAGAATTTAAGGTGAAAGATATGAATGGTGCATCCACTGGGACTACAATAAGCAACGGCACTACAACACCCAGAAGGCCAAGTGGGGCCACGCCCGGTGAGGGGCGGGTGTTTGGCAGTTAAATGACTCAATGCAGCCAGCTCATTTTCACCGCATGAAGCCACTGATGAAGAGAAGTTGCTGACTCTCGAAACGCGTTTGGCGAAAGAAAGACTGGGGGTGTTTCCCTGCTTTGTGTTTTCCAGCATGCTACAATAAAGAGGTGATTTTTACAAGCTTCTGCCTGGCCATTCCTACTTGGGTTCCTGGATTTGTTTCTTCTGGAGGTCAGCTTTGGTGGTTTGTGTGTAGCCGGCTTTTCGCTGATACCGGCAAGGGACACGCCCTCTCGGTCTGGAGCTCCGCGAAATCAGCAAACAAATGGTGCAGTACGAGGAGTACATCGCGGCGCCCCCCCAAGCAGAGGTATTCCCCAATTGGTGTGTATCTGCAAGAGGGGAGAGAGGAGGCGGCATCAAGCTGCCTGATAAGGGCTCTAATGAAGGTTTTGGACGTACCATCAATACCCAGGACCCCTGACGTGGAATGCAGGAAGCGCCAAGAAATTGGGGTCATTAATTTGAGTCTGTGTCCCATACACCTGTATACGGGACCTCGTGAACTGCAACATCCACAATGCAGTACTCCTGGGCGGTGCAGCACAATTAAGACACTCACCTGTGGGAGGAGGAGTCAAGAGACTGCTGTTAAAGGGAGTGGTCTCTGGAGCCCACGAATTTTCACTTGCCTCTGGGACCGGCACTGATGACGGCCATTCCGGCCAGAAACGCGTCTGCCACAGCGTTTCACAGACTACAGGAGTGCATGTACATTAAGCCAAATAAATCCTTCATTTGAGCCCGGAGCATGTGTCCCGCTGATTTCTTCTGGAGGTCAGCTTTGGTGGTTTGTGTGTAGCCGGCTTTTCGCTGATACCGGCAAGGGACACGCCCTCTCGGTCTGGAGCTCCGCGAAATCAGCAAACAAATGGTGCAGTACGAGGAGTACATCGCGGCGCCCCCCCAAGCAGAGGTATTCCCCAATTGGTGTGTATCTGCAAGAGGGGAGAGAGGAGGCCGCATCAAGCTGCCTGATAAGGGCTCTAATGAAGGTTTTGGACGTACCATCAATACCCAGGACCCCTGACGTGGAATGCAGGAAGCGCCAAGAAATTGGGGTCATTAATTTGAGTCTGTGTCCCATACACCTGTATACGGGACCTCGTGAACTGCAACATCCACAATGCAGTGCTCCTGGGCGGTGCAGCACAATTAAGACACTCACCTGTGGGAGGAGGAGTCAAGAGACTGCTGTTAAAGGGAGTGGTCTCTGGAGCCCACAAATTTTCACTTGCCTGTGGGACCGGCACTGATGACGGCCATTCCGGCCAGAAACGCGTCTGCCACAGCGTTTCACAGACTACAGGAGTGCATGTACATTAAGCCAAATAAATCCTTCATTTGAGCCCGGAGCATGTGTCCCGCTGATTTCTTCTGGAGGTCAGCTTTGGTGGTTTGTGTGTAGCCGGCTTTTCGCTGATACCGGCAAGGGACACGCCCTCTCGGTCTGGAGCTCCGCGAAATCAGCAAACAAATGGTGCAGTACGAGGAGTACATCGCGGCGCCCCCCCAAGCAGAGGTATTCCCCAATTGGTGTGTATCTGCAAGAGGGTAGAGAGGAGGCGGCATCAAGCTGCCTGATAAGGGCTCTAATGAAGGTTTTGGACGTACCATCAATACCCAGGACCCCTGACGTGGAATGCAGGAAGCGCCAAGAAATTGGGGTCATTAATTTGAGTCTGTGTCCCATACACCTGTATACGGGACCTCGTGAACTGCAACATCCACAATGCAGTGCTCCTGGGCGGTGCAGCACAATTAAGACACTCACCTGTGGGAGGAGGAGTCAAGAGACTGCTGTTAAAGGGAGTGGTCTCTGGAGCCCACGAATTTTCACTTGCCTCTGGGACCGGCACTGATGACGGCCATTCCGGCCAGAAACGCGTCTGCCACAGCGTTTCACAGACTACAGGAGTGCATGTACATTAAGCCAAATAAATCCTTCATTTGAGCCCGGAGCATGTGTCCCGCTGATTTCTTCTGGAGGTCAGCTTTGGTGGTTTGTGTGTAGCCGGCTTTTCGCTGATACCGGCAAGGGACACGCCCTCTCGGTCTGGAGCTCCGCGAAATCAGCAAACAAATGGTGCAGTACGAGGAGTACATTGCGGCGCCCCCCCAAGCAGAGGTATTCCCCAATTGGTGTGTATCTGCAAGAGGGGAGAGAGGAGGCGGCATCAAGCTGCCTGATAAGGGCTCTAATGAAGGTTTTGGATGTACCATCAATACCCAGGACCCCTGACGTGGAATGCAGGAAGCGCCAAGAAATTGGGGTCATTAATTTGAGTCTGTGTCCCATACACCTGTATACGGGACCTCGTGAACTGCAATATCCACAATGCAGTGCTCCTGGGCGGTGCAGCACAATTAAGACACTCACCTGTGGGAGTAGGAGTCAAAAGACTGCTGTTAAAGGGAGTGGTCTCTGGAGCCCACGAATTTTCACTTGCCTGTGGGACCGGCACTGATGACGGCCATTCCGGCCAGAAACGCGTCTGCCACAGCGTTTCACAGACTACAGGAGTGCATGTACATTAAGCCAAATAAATCCTTCATTTGAGCCCGGAGCATGTGTCCCGCTGATTTCTTCTGGAGGTCAGCTTTGTGGGTTTGTGTGTAGCCGGCTTTTCGCTGATACCGGCAAGGGACACGCCCTCTCGGTCTGGAGCTCCGCGAAATCAGCAAACAAATGGTGCAGTACGAGGAGTACATCGCAGCGCCCCCCCAAGCTGAGGTATTCCCCAATTGGTGTGTATCTGCAAGAGGGGAGAGAGGAGGCGGCATCAAGCTGCCTGATAAGGGCTCTAATGAAGGTTTTGGATGTACCATCAATACCCAGGACCCCTGACGTGGAATGCAGGAAGCGCCAAGAAATTGGGGTCATTAATTTGAGTCTGTGTCCCATACACCTGTATACGGGACCTCGTGAACTGCAATATCCACAATGCAGTGCTCCTGGGCGGTGCAGCACAATTAAGACACTCACCTGTGGGAGTAGGAGTCAAAAGACTGCTGTTAAAGGGAGTGGTCTCTGGAGCCCACGAATTTTCACTTGCCTCTGGGACCGGCACTGATGACGGCCATTCCGGCCAGAAACGCGTCTGCCACAGCGTTTCACAGACTACAGGAGTGCATGTACATTAAGCCAAATAAATCCTTCATTTGAGCCCGGAGCATGTGTCCCGCTGATTTCTTCTGGAGGTCAGCTTTGGTGGTTTGTGTGTAGCCGGCTTTTCGCTGATACCGGCAAGGGACACGCCCTCTCGGTCTGGAGCTCCGCGAAATCAGCAAACAAATGGTGCAGTACGAGGAGTACATCGCAGCGCCCCCCCAAGCTGAGGTATTCCCCAATTGGTGTGTATCTGCAAGAGGGGAGAGAGGAGGCCGCATCAAGCTGCCTGATAAGGGCTCTAATGAAGGTTTTGGACGTACCATCAATACCGAGGACCCCTGACGTGGAATGCAGGAAGCGCCAAGAAATTGGGGTCATTAATTTGAGTCTGTGTCCCATACACCTGTACACGGGACCTCGTGAACTGAAACATCCACAATGCAGTGCTCCTGGGCGGTGCAGCACAATTAAGACACTCACCTGTGGGAGGAGGAGTCAAGAGACTGCTGTTAAAGGGAGTGGTCTCTGGAGCCCACGAATTTTCACTTGCCTCTGGGACCGGCACTGATGACGGCCATTCCGGCCAGAAACGCGTCTGCCACAGCGTTTCACAGACTACAGGAGTGCATGTACATTAAGCCAAATAAATCCTTCATTTGAGCCCGGAGCATGTGTCCCGCTGATTTCTTCTGGAGGTCAGCTTTGGTGGTTTGTGTGTAGCCGGCTTTTCGCTGATACCGGCAAGGGACACGCCCTCTCGGTCTGGAGCTCCGCGAAATCAGCAAACAAATGGTGCAGTACGAGGAGTACATCGCGGCGCCCCCCCAAGCAGAGGTATTCCCCAATTGGTGTGTATCTGCAAGAGGGGAGAGAGGAGGCGGCATCAAGCTGCCTGATAAGGGCTCGAATGAAGGTTGTGGACGTACCATCAATACCCAGGACCCCTGACGTGGAATGCAGGAAGCACCAAGAAATTGGGGTCATTAATTTGAGCCTGTGTCCCATACACCTGTATACGGGACCTCGTGAACTGCAACATCCACAATGCAGTGCTCCTGGGCGGTGCAGCACAATTAAGACACTCACCTGTGGGAGGAGGAGTCAAGAGACTGCTGTTAAAGGGAGTGGTCTCTGGAGCCCACGAATTTTCACTTGCCTGTGGGACCAGCACTGATGACGGCCATTCCGGCCAGAAACGCGTCTGCCACAGCGTTTCACAGACTACAGGAGTGCATGTACATTAAGCCAAATAATTCCTTCATTTGAGCCCGGAGCATGTGTCCCGCTGATTTCTTCCGGAGGTCAGCTTTGGTGGTTTATATATATATATATATATAACGGATGGAAGTGCATGGGAGGGGGAGAGGACCGTGATTGACTTTTAAATGCCCCGAAAACCAGCTACACTCCCTGCCTACTCACACAACCCATCGGCCACTTACCAGACAAACGCACCGATGGATGGGGTCGCCGCCAGCATAGGAATGATGTTGCATGCTGGGAAATGTGGTTCACCTGCGAGCACAGAGGCGATTCCATACCGTGTTTTGCAGGCAACCCACGCTACTTTAAGCGGTGGGAAGGACACACAACTTTTTTATGAAGGGATTATCAGCAGCAGTGGCGACTCACTCACCAGGGGGGCATTTTGAGAAAGGAAAGTAAACCCCCGAAACGCGTCAATGCCCATGGTGAAAAATGAAAATAAAGAATTGAACGGACCTCGAGTGCTGCCTTAAGTCTTCTTCTTGTGGGGGAGACGTTCGTGGAAAATTAAGGCGTGGTTAGCTGTGCAGTCTGTCGTGTGGCTGCGCGCTGGGCTAGCACCCCCCACAAGTGTTAAGGGGATCGCGAAATGGAAGATCCTCTGACTGCCCCGCACGAAATCTGGAGTGGACACAGCTGCGGATGCGCAGTCCATACTTTATGGGACTACACCTTACTTCAACGGTGTTCTCTGCACCACAACGGATGGAAGTGCATGGGAGGGGGAGAGGACCGTGATTGACTTTTAAATGCCCCGAAAACCAGCTACACTCCCTGCCTACTCACACAACCCATCGGCCACTTACCAGACAAACGCACCGATGGATGGGGTCGCCGCCAGCATAGGAATGATGTTGCATGCTGGGAAATGTGGTTCACCTGCGAGCACAGAGGCGATTCCATACCGTGTTTTGGAGGCAACCCACGCTACTTTAAGCGGTGGGAAGGACACACAACTTTTTTATGAAGGGATTATCAGCAGCAGTGGCGACTCACTCACCAGGGGGGCATTTTGAGAAAGGAAAGTAAACCCCCGAAACGCGTCAATGCCCATGGTGAAAAATGAAAATAAAGAATTGAACGGACCTCGAGTGCTGCCTTAAGTCTTCTTCTTGTGGGGGAGACGTTCGTGGAATATATATATATATATATATATATATATATATATATGTATACATATATATATATATATATATATATATATATATATATATATATATATATATATATATATATATATGCTCACTGAAACAAACATAGGTTTCAGCCACGTTATAGTTAGGAATTAGCATTTAAATAAACCTTAGAAATTCACTGAAAAAACCATAGGTTTCACACATGTTGGATAGTTAGCTGGACATTTCACTCATACAACACCATTGAAATTCCCTAGTTATAGTTAGTTCAGCTAACTATAACTCGCGCGCCCGCAATGCACTGCTGATGATGTCACATATTACATCATTCATGACATGGTCAGTGACATCGCTCATGACATCACTCATGACATCTTAAATGACATCACTCATGATATCACTGATGACATCATCCTTGTGAAATGTGGCAGACCTCCTCTCACCCTAATATAACATTTGATACACACATTCAAAAATAGAAACTACAATTTTCAAAAAAATGGAGATACCAATACCAGTTCCAACATCCTATTCAGTAATTCCAACATCTACATCCACATCCACTCATTCACCAACAGTTCTATATAGTCACTAATACATGTACTCACTCATCATATGTACTCATACACCTATACATCCTGGTACACACCGATACTCATCCATAGAGTTATTCACCCACATACTCACACATGCAAATAAACTATCAAACATCCATTTACTTGCATATACAGCTATACACACACCACTACACTTACTTCTACAGAAACGTACACATACTTACTCTCTTAACAATGACTTATAGAAACACATACCAATTTTTACAGGAACTCTTCCAATCTCTCACTCTCACATATACTCACTTATGTACATCAATACATATAGTAGTTTAAACATATGTAGTTACTCATAAAGATACTATCGAGACAGTCATTCACTCATTAACACACCCATACACACACTCATCCACCCATACAGTCCTGCACACATGCTGTCTTCAAAACACATACAAACAGTGAGTCAGTCATCCATGCATCTGTGAGCTAAGTAATACCCCCCACCAAACCATGCAGACAATCAATCTGACACTCAAAAACCAACTAATAACCCATATAGACACTAATGTAGCTACTCACCAACCTATGCAACCACTTGTACACAAAGTGAGACACTGATACAGAT
This sequence comes from Lissotriton vulgaris, assembly GCF_964263255.1. Classification (NCBI taxonomy): domain Eukaryota; kingdom Metazoa; phylum Chordata; class Amphibia; order Caudata; family Salamandridae; genus Lissotriton; species Lissotriton vulgaris. The sequence goes on along the minus strand of NW_028241699.1, from coordinate 3,690 downwards.
ATTTACATATTTAAACATTACTCGTTAATACATGTATTCACTAAGATAAACTTAATAACTCAGTTATACAATTAATTTTACAATAAACCCCATCCATTTAGACACTTATTTACCCATTTATTCTTCCATCGACCTTTAGATATACATATATAAAAAAGATTTATTTTTCAGAAAGACACACATTCACTGAATGATGTCATCAGTGATGTCATCAGTGATGTAATTTGAGATGTCATCAGTGATGCCATGAGTGATGTCACTGACCATGTCATGAGTGATGTAACATGTGATGGCATCAGCAGTGCATTGCAGCCGTGCGAGTTATAGTTAGCTGAACTAGCTATAACAAGGGAATTTCAATGGTTTTGAATGAGTGAAATGTATTTATTTATTTATTTTTAGAGTTTTCTATAGCGCGAACTTGAACCGATTAGGTTATCAGAGCGCTTTACATAGCACCAGTTCCGTTACATGTTATCACAGCAGTTTACATAGAATCAGTTACGTTACACATTTCAGGAACTTGAACCAATTGAAGCAATGTTAACTACATGACAGCATGCACTTCTTGTCATGTTCTTTTAAAATGTTCAGTTCTTGGGCAGTTTTTAATTATAGCTTAAATATGTACCAAAATATACAATACATGTTAAATAACTATCAACGTAGATTTTATTGAAAATTGCAGCTTAATGATATTTTTATTTAATTTTCATTGCAGATTTTTTAACTGGACCTGCAATTTGTTCATTCCAAGATGGCATATCTTGTAATGTCCTTCTTTTTGTGTTTCTGTTGTAGCAATGAAGGCAAATAAATACAATCATCCCAGAAAGTGGCAGCAGCATCCTAGGAGCAGGGTGAGGTTGCGGGATGACCAGGACGATGGGTGCATAAGTAAAGGATTGGCATGGTGGGGTTTGTGCAGTGCATAAATACATATAAATAATGAAGAGTGAGATGCTGAGTGGCAGGAGCCGCCATGCACGAGCTTGAGAATAGCAACATGGAGAACAGAGGTGGAAAGAGCACACAGAGGAGAGAAGTAGAAAACACATGCATAGACCCTAAAGGACAAAGCATTGTCTGATGTAGAGCTGTGTATTGATTGAATTCAGCAAATCAAAAGGGTGGCAAGGAGGTATGCTTTAGGTGAGGACTGAACGCACGAAGAAGGCAAACCATGGAATAAGAAGCAAGTAAAGGAGTGACAATTAAATCAACCACTGGTAAACAATGTCCTGCTAACTATAACATGTGTGAAACCTATGGTTTTTTCAGTGAATTTCTAAGGTTTTTTAAATGCTAATTCCTAACAATAACATGGCTGAAAGCTATGATTTTTTCAGTGAATTTCAAAGGCTTTGTAAATGATAATTTTGAAATGTATTAATTGGTATATTTTTTATACTGATTTACTACATTGTTTTAAAGTATTTATTTTTAGATATTTTATTTCTTAAATTACAATACATATGTGTATTATAAATTGTAAAAAAAAATGTTTTTAAAAATATTGAAATTGTAATATTTTGATTTATTTTATATTTTTTTAATTTATTTATATTTTATATAGCAGGCAATTATATCCTATGGAAGGAAATTCAAGTTACTGGTAAGTACGGTTAAAATTACTTTTCAGGATCAGTAGTGAGCTGAAAGATGCATCACTGAGGTTTCTCCTGATAACAGGTGAGTAAATCGGAATTTGTAGTTTGGCTGATTTTAGAGGAATTTTTTTTAAGTTCCAAAACTCCACACACAGAAGAATTTCCAAGTGAAACCAGTCAATGTTAGCCTATGGAAGGAAATTCAAGTTACTGTAACCATGATTAGAATTACTTTTCAGGATCAGTAGTGGGCTGAAAGATGCAGCACTGAGGTCTCTCCTGATAACAGGTGGGTAAATTGGAATTCGTAGTTCGGCTGATTTTAGAGGAATATTTGTACGTTTCAAAAATAGATAGAAACTTTTCGGGTGAAAACCACACAATTATTTCCTATGGAACCTTTTCGTGTTTTTCCCGTTTCTTTTTCTGTTTTCTTGTGCCTCGGTTCTACCGAGGCACAAGATGGCTGCCAACACTTCCTGGTTTGTAGTGTTGACAGACAGTTTACAGCCAATTAGCATGCAGCTCGTCCTCGTAATGGTACGCGTACTGTCCACGGACGGTACGCGTACGGTACAACTTCGCTAATATATTTATGAGTTTACTTTTGATATTCTAAGGAACTACTGAACAGATTTACACCATTAAACAAAAAGCGTAATCTGCGAACCAAACTCTACATTTTTGCCAAATTTGGTGTAATTCCGTTCAGCAGTTTGGGTTGTAGCCTCACTTAAAAGTCCCTATGGAAAATTGCATGGGGAAAACACGTTTTGGGACCCCCCTTTTTTCTCAGCCCCCGCTTGACGAATCACCTCGAAACTTTCAGGATAGGAGTGCAGCGGAGCGCCCCATCTTCTTGAAGAATTTTGCAAAGAGTCATCAACCGGCGCCAAAGTTATTCCAAATAGAATGTTGCGGATTTCCTATGGAAAGTAGGTCCTAACTATAACTACCTACTGGCGACTGCCAGTATCCAGTATGTAATATATATATATATATATATATATATATATATATATATATATATATACACATATATGTGTGTGTGTGTGTGTGTGTGTGCACACCCAGCACATATAATTTTTTTCACTGAAAGAGTCAAAGTTGATATTGACATTATAATTAGGCTCAGATTTCACTCATACAAAACCATAGAAGTTCAGCAGCTATAGTTGCCTGAGCTACCTATAATTTACAACCCTGTAATGCACTGCTTATGACCTCACACATTACATCACTCATGACATGGTCAGTTATATCACTCATGACATCTCAAATTACATCACTAATGACATTACTGATTACATCATCCAGTAAGTGTAAGAGCAATAGTATTTTTAATATGTCATTTGTGGGGCTGTGAGACTGTGTGAATAGGTTTCTGAATGCCCCTGAGTGGCTGTATAAGTCTATGAGTGGATTTGTTAGTGGCTGTATGGGTGTGTGAGTGGCAGTGTTGGAGAGTGAGTGTCAGTGTGAGTGGCTGTATTGGAGAGTGAACGGGTGAGGTAGTAGTTGCTTGGGTGAGTGAGTGGTGTGTGAGTAGCTGTATTGGAAATTAAGTGACTGTGTAAGTCACTGTATAGGTGAGTCAGTGGCTATGTGAGTGTCTGCATAAGTGTGTGAGTAATGGTATGGGCACATTTGTGGCTGTGTGAGTGGCTGTATGGGCAAGGGAGTTGATGTGTGAGTGCCTGCATAAGTTAGTGAGTAGTTGTTTGACTGTGTGTATTGGTAAGTGAGTGGATGTCAGTGGTTGTAATAGAGAGTAAATGTCTATGTTAGTGTGTATATTAGTGAGTGAGTAGGTGTGTGAGTGGTTATATGGATGTGTGAATGGGTATGTAAGTAGTTATGTGAGTGAGAAGCTGCATGAGTGTCTCTATGGATGAGTATTATGGTACATGAATAGCTGGTTGGATGAGTGAGTGGTTATGCGAGTGACTGTATAAGTGGGTGTATAAGTGCCTCTATGGATGAGTCACAGGGTGCATGCCTGGCAGTATTGGTGACTAATTGAGCGTGAGAGAGGATCTATGGGAGAGTATTTGGCTGGCTCGGTCACTGTTTAGGTGAC